>NW_028168001.1:0-146896 GCF_964194135.1 Talpa europaea
CAAGAAGAACAAGAAGAAATAAAAGAACAAAAAGTAGAAACAGAAGAATAAGCCGAAAAAGCAGAAATAACAGAAGAATAAGCCGAAAGAGCAGAAAGTACAGAAGCATAAGCTGAAAATAAGAAGAAGAAGAAGAAGTAATTGAAAAAGGAAAATATTCAGAAGAAACAGAAAAAGATGGAGAAGAAGAAGGAGATATAGAACTACAAGAAGAACAAGAAGAACTAGCAGAACAAGAAGAACAAGAAGAAACAGAAGAATAACAGGAGAAAGCAGAAATAACAGAAGAAGAAGGCGAAAAAGCAGAAATAACAGAAGAATAAGACGAAACAGCAGAAATAAAAGAAGAAAAAGGCAAAAATGCAGAAATCACAGAAGATTCAGCTGAGGAAGAAGCCGGAGAAGAAGAAGTAATTGAAAAAGCAAAAGATGCAGAAGAAACAGAAGAAGATGAAAAAGAAGAAGAAGGAGATATAGAACTACAAGAAAAACAAGAAGAACTAAAAGAACAAGAATAACAAGAATTAGAAACTGAAGAATAAGACGATAAAGCACAAATAACAGTAGAGGCAGCTGAGGAAGAAGCAGAAAAAGGAGAAGAATAAGAAGTAATTGAAAAAGCAAAAAATGCAGAAGAAACAGAAGAAGATGAAGAAGAAGAGGAAGAAGATGTAGAACTACAGGAAGAACAAGAATAACTAAAAGAACAGGAAGAACAAGAAGTAGAAAAAGAATAAGCCAAAACGCAGAAATAACAGAAGAATAAGCCGAAAAAGCAGAAATAACCGTAGATTAAGCTGAGGAAGAAGCAGAGGAAGCAGAAGAAGTAATTGAAAAAGCAAAAATGCAGAAGAATATGAAGAAGAAGGAGATGTAGAACTACTAGAAGAACAGGGAAAAATAGATGAACAAAAGAACAAGAAAAAGAATAACAAAATAATAACAAGAATAACAGAATAACAAGCTGATATAGAATAAGAAGCTGATGAAGAATCCGAAGAAGCAGATGAAGAAGAAGAAGAAGGAGATATAGAACTACAAGAAGAACAACAAGAATTGCAAGAACAAGAAGAAGAAACAGAAGAATAAGAGGAAAAAGCAGAAATAACTGAAGAATAAGCCATAAAAGCAAAAATAACAGAAGAATAAGCCGAAAAAGCAAAAATAACAGAAGACTCAGCTGAAGAAGAAGCAGATGAAGCAGAATGAGAGCAAGTAATTGAAAAATAAAAAATACAGAAGAAAGAGAAGATGAAGAAGAAGAACAAGGAGATATAGAACTACAAGAAGAACTAGAAGAACATCAATAGCAAGAAGTAGAATAGGAAGAATAAGAGGAAAAAGCAAAACTAAGAGAAGAAGCCGAAACAGCAGAAATAATAGAAGAATAAGCTGAAAAAGAAACAGAAGAAGCAGAAGAAGAAGGACTTGAAAAAGCAAAAAAATGAAGAAGAAACAGAAGATGAAGAAGAAGAAGACGGGGATGTAGAAGTACAAGAAGAACAAGAAGAACTAAAAAAACAAGAAAAACAAGAAGTAGAAACAGAAGAATAAGACAAGAAAGGAGAACTAACAGAAGAATGAGTCGAAAAAGCAGAAATAAAAGCAGAATAAGCTGAAAAAGAAGCAGGAGAAGAAGAAGTACTTGAAAGAGCAAAAAATTCAGAAGAAACAGAAGAAGTTGAAGAAGTAGAAGAAGGAGATGTAGAACTAAGGAAGAACAAGAAGTACTAGAAGAACAAGATGAACAAGAAGAAACAGAAGAATAATGGGAAAAAGCAAAAAGAGCAGAAGAATCAGCCGAAAAACCAGAAATAACAGAAGATTCAGCTGAGGAAGAAGCAGAAAAAGCAGAGGAGTAATTGCAAAAGCAAAAAAAAAAAAAACAGAAGAAACAGAAGAAGATGATGAAGAAGAAGGAAATGTGGAACTACAAGAACAAGAAGAAGGAGAAGAACAATAAGAGCAAGAATTAGAATAGGAAGAATAAGATGAAAAATCAGAAATAACAAATGAATAAGCCGAAAAAGAAGAAATATCAGAAGAATAAGCCAAAACAGCAGAAATAACAGAAGAATCAGCTGAAGAAGAAGCATAAGCATAATGAGAGCAAGTAATTGAAAAAGCCAAAAATGAAGAAGTCACAGAAGATGAAGAAGAAGAAGAACATATAGAACTACAAGAAGAACAAAAGAACTAAAAGAACAAGGAGAACAAGAAGTAGAAACAGAAGAATAAGAGGAAAAAGCAAAAATAACAGAAGAAGCCGAAAGAGCAGAAATAACAGAAGAATAAGCTGATGAAGAAGCAGAAGACGCAAAAGAAGTAGAAGTAATTGAAAAAACAAATTGTGCAGAAGAAACAGAATGTGAAGAAGAAGAAGAAGGAGATGTAGAACTACAAGAAGAACAAGGAGAATTAGAAGAACAAGATGAAAAAAAGAATAATAGGAGAAAGCAGAAATAACAGAAGCACAAGCCGAAAAGCAGAAATAACAGAAGAATAAGACGAAACAGCAGAAATAACAGAAGAATAAGCCAAAAATGCTGAAATAAGAGAAGATACAGTGGAGGAAGCAGCATAAGAAGAAGAATTAATTGAAAAAGCAAAAAATGCAGAAGAAACAGAAGAAGTTGAAGAAGAAGATGGAGATGTAGAAATACAAGAAGAAAAAGACGAACTAGAAGAACAAGAAGAACTAGAATTAGAAACAGAAGAATAAGCCTAAAAAGCGGAAATAAGAGAAGAATAAGCCGAAACAGCAGAAGGAAAAGAAGATTAAGCTGAAAAAGAAGCAGAAGAAGATGAACTTGAAAAAGCAAAAATGCAGAAGCAGAAGACGATGAAGAAGAAGAAGAAGGAGATGTAGAATTACTAAAACAAGAAGAACTACAAGAACAATAAGAACAAGAAGTAGAAACAGAAGAATAAGAGGAAAAAGCAAAAATAACAGAAGAATTCGAAAAAGCAGAAATAACAGAAGAATAAGCTGAAAAAGCAGAATAACAGAATAAGCTGATGAAGAAGCAGAAGAAGCAGATGGAGAAGAAGGAGAAGGAGAGGTAGAACTACAAGAAGAACAAGAAGAACAAGAAGTAGAAAGAGAAGAATAAGCTGAAAAAGCAGAAATAACAGAAGAATAAGCCGAAAAAGCAGAAATAACAGAAGAATAAGCCGAAAAAGCAGAAATAACAGAATAAGCTAATGAAGAAGCAGAAGAAGCAGATGAAGAAGAAGAAGAAGGAGATGTAGAACTACAAAGAACAAAAAGAACTAAAAGAACAGGAAGAACAAGAAGTAGAAAAAGAATAAGAAGGCAAAAAAGAAGAAATAACAGAAGAGAAAGCCGAAACAGCAGAAATAATAGAAGAATAAGCTGACAAAGAGATGTAGAAGTACAAGAAGAACAAGAAGAACTAAAAGAACAAAAAGAACAAGAAGTAGAAACAGAAGAATAAGAGGAAAAAGCAGAAATAACAGAAGAAAAAGCCGAAAAAGAAGAAATAACAGGAGAATAAGACGAAACAGCAGAAATAATAGAAGAATAAGCCAAAAATGCAGAAATAACAGAAGAATCAGCTGAGGAAGAAGCAGGAGAAGAAGTAATTGAAAATGCAAAAAAATGCAGAAGAAACAGAAGATGACGACGAAGAAGGAGAAGGAGATGTAGAACTACAAGAAGAACAAGAAGAAATAAAAGAACAAAAAGTAGAAACAGAAGAATAAGCCGAAAAAGCAGAAATAACAGAAGAATAAGCCGAAAGAGCAGAAAGTACAGAAGCATAAGCTGAAAATAAGAAGAAGAAGAAGAAGTAATTGAAAAAGGAAAATATTCAGAAGAAACAGAAAAAGATGGAGAAGAAGAAGGAGATATAGAACTACAAGAAGAACAAGAAGAACTAGCAGAACAAGAAGAACAAGAAGAAACAGAAGAATAACAGGAGAAAGCAGAAATAACAGAAGAAGAAGGCGAAAAAGCAGAAATAACAGAAGAATAAGACGAAACAGCAGAAATAAAAGAAGAAAAAGGCAAAAATGCAGAAATCACAGAAGATTCAGCTGAGGAAGAAGCCGGAGAAGAAGAAGTAATTGAAAAAGCAAAAGATGCAGAAGAAACAGAAGAAGATGAAAAAGAAGAAGAAGGAGATATAGAACTACAAGAAAAACAAGAAGAACTAAAAGAACAAGAATAACAAGAATTAGAAACTGAAGAATAAGACGATAAAGCACAAATAACAGTAGAGGCAGCTGAGGAAGAAGCAGAAAAAGGAGAAGAATAAGAAGTAATTGAAAAAGCAAAAAATGCAGAAGAAACAGAAGAAGATGAAGAAGAAGAGGAAGAAGATGTAGAACTACAGGAAGAACAAGAATAACTAAAAGAACAGGAAGAACAAGAAGTAGAAAAAGAATAAGCCAAAACGCAGAAATAACAGAAGAATAAGCCGAAAAAGCAGAAATAACCGTAGATTAAGCTGAGGAAGAAGCAGAAGAAGCAGAAGAAGTAATTGAAAAAGCAAAAATGCAGAAGAATATGAAGAAGAAGGAGATGTAGAACTACTAGAAGAACAGGGAAAAATAGATGAACAAAAGAACAAGAAAAAGAATAACAAAATAATAACAAGAATAACAGAATAACAAGCTGATATAGAATAAGAAGCTGATGAAGAATCCGAAGAAGCAGATGAAGAAGAAGAAGAAGGAGATATAGAACTACAAGAAGAACAACAAGAATTGCAAGAACAAGAAGAAGAAACAGAAGAATAAGAGGAAAAAGCAGAAATAACTGAAGAATAAGCCATAAAAGCAAAAATAACAGAAGAATAAGCCGAAAAAGCAAAAATAACAGAAGACTCAGCTGAAGAAGAAGCAGATGAAGCAGAATGAGAGCAAGTAATTGAAAAATAAAAAAATACAGAAGAAAGAGAAGATGAAGAAGAAGAACAAGGAGATATAGAACTACAAGAAGAACTAGAAGAACATCAATAGCAAGAAGTAGAATAGGAAGAATAAGAGGAAAAAGCAAAACTAAGAGAAGAAGCCGAAACAGCAGAAATAATAGAAGAATAAGCTGAAAAAGAAACAGAAGAAGCAGAAGAAGAAGGACTTGAAAAAGCAAAAAAATGAAGAAGAAACAGAAGATGAAGAAGAAGAAGACGGGGATGTAGAAGTACAAGAAGAACAAGAAGAACTAAAAAAACAAGAAAAATAAGAAGTAGAAACAGAAGAATAAGACAAGAAAGGAGAACTAACAGAAGAATGAGTCGAAAAAGCAGAAATAAAAGCAGAATAAGCTGAAAAAGAAGCAGGAGAAGAAGAAGTACTTGAAAGAGCAAAAAATTCAGAAGAAACAGAAGAAGTTGAAGAAGTAGAAGAAGGAGATGTAGAACTAAGGAAGAACAAGAAGTACTAGAAGAACAAGATGAACAAGAAGAAACAGAAGAATAATGGGAAAAAGCAAAAAGAGCAGAAGAATCAGCCGAAAAACCAGAAATAACAGAAGATTCAGCTGAGGAAGAAGCAGAAAAAGCAGAGGAGTAATTGCAAAAGCAAAAAAAAAAAAACAGAAGAAACAGAAGAAGATGATGAAGAAGAAGGAAATGTGGAACTACAAGAACAAGAAGAAGGAGAAGAACAATAAGAGCAAGAATTAGAATAGGAAGAATAAGATGAAAAATCAGAAATAACAAATGAATAAGCCGAAAAAGAAGAAATATCAGAAGAATAAGCCAAAACAGCAGAAATAACAGAAGAATCAGCTGAAGAAGAAGCATAAGCATAATGAGAGCAAGTAATTGAAAAAGCCAAAAATGAAGAAGTCACAGAAGATGAAGAAGAAGAAGAACATATAGAACTACAAGAAGAACAAAAGAACTAAAAGAACAAGGAGAACAAGAAGTAGAAACAGAAGAATAAGAGGAAAAAGCAAAAATAACAGAAGAAGCCGAAAGAGCAGAAATAACAGAAGAATAAGCTGATGAAGAAGCAGAAGACGCAAAAGAAGTAGAAGTAATTGAAAAAACAAATTGTGCAGAAGAAACAGAATGTGAAGAAGAAGAAGAAGGAGATGTAGAACTACAAGAAGAACAAGGAGAATTAGAAGAACAAGATGAAAAAAAGATTAATAGGAGAAAGCAGAAATAACAGAAGCACAAGCCGAAAAGCAGAAATAACAGAAGAATAAGCCGAAAGAGCAGAAATAACAGAAGAATAAGCCAAAAATGCTGAAATAAGAGAAGATACAGTGGAGGAAGCAGCATAAGAAGAAGAATTAATTGAAAAAGCAAAAAATGCAGAAGAAACAGAAGAAGTTGAAGAAGAAGATGGAGATGTAGAAATACAAGAAGAAAAAGACGAACTAGAAGAACAAGAAGAACTAGAATTAGAAACAGAAGAATAAGCCTAAAAAGCGGAAATAAGAGAAGAATAAGCCGAAACAGCAGAAGGAAAAGAAGATTAAGCTGAAAAAGAAGCAGAAGAAGATGAACTTGAAAAAGCAAAAATGCAGAAGCAGAAGACGATGAAGAAGAAGAAGAAGGAGATGTAGAATTACTAAAACAAGAAGAACTACAAGAACAATAAGAACAAGAAGTAGAAACAGAAGAATAAGAGGAAAAAGCAAAAATAACAGAAGAATTCGAAAAAGCAGAAATAACAGAAGAATAAGCTGAAAAAGCAGAATAACAGAATAAGCTGATGAAGAAGCAGAAGAAGCAGATGGAGAAGAAGGAGAAGGAGAGGTAGAACTACAAGAAGAACAAGAAGAACAAGAAGTAGAAAGAGAAGAATAAGCTGAAAAAGCAGAAATAACAGAAGAATAAGCCGAAAAAGCAGAAATAACAGAAGAATAAGCCGAAAAAGCAGAAATAACAGAATAAGCTAATGAAGAAGCAGAAGAAGCAGATGAAGAAGAAGAAGAAGGAGATGTAGAACTACAAATAACAAAAAGAACTAAAAGAACAGGAAGAACAAGAAGTAGAAAAAGAATAAGAAGGCAAAAAAGAAGAAATAACAGAAGAGAAAGCCGAAACAGCAGAAATAATAGAAGAATAAGCTGACAAAGAGATGTAGAAGTACAAGAAGAAAAAGAAGAACTAAAAGAACAAAAAGAACAAGAAGTAGAAACAGAAGAATAAGAGGAAAAAGCAGAAATAACAGAAGAAAAAGCCGAAAAAGAAGAAATAACAGGAGAATAAGACGAAACAGCAGAAATAATAGAAGAATAAGCCAAAAATGCAGAAATAACAGAAGAATCAGCTGAGGAAGAAGCAGGAGAAGAAGTAATTGAAAATGCAAAAAAATGCAGAAGAAACAGAAGATGACGACGAAGAAGGAGAAGGAGATGTAGAACTACAAGAAGAACAAGAAGAAATAAAAGAACAAAAAGTAGAAACAGAAGAATAAGCCGAAAAAGCAGAAATAACAGAAGAATAAGCCGAAAGAGCAGAAATTACAGAAGCATAAGCTGAAAATAAGAAGAAGAAGAAGAAGTAATTGAAAAAGGAAAATATTCAGAAGAAACAGAAAAAGATGGAGAAGAAGAAGGAGATATAGAACTACAAGAAGAACAAGAAGAACTAGCAGAACAAGAAGAACAAGAAGAAACAGAAGAATAAGAGGAGAAAGCAGAAATAACAGAAGAAGAAGGCGAAAAAGCAGAAATAACAGAAGAATAAGACGAAACAGCAGAAATAACAGAAGAAAAAGGCAAAAATGCAGAAATCACAGAAGATTCAGCTGAGGAAGAAGCCGGAGAAGAAGAAGTAATTGAAAAAGCAAAAGATGCAGAAGAAACAGAAGAAGATGAAAAAGAAGAAGAAGGAGATATAGAACTACAAGAAAAACAAGAAGAACTAAAAGAACAAGAATAACAAGAATTAGAAACTGAAGAATAAGACGATAAAGCACAAATAACAGTAGAGGCAGCTGAGGAAGAAGCAGAAAAAGGAGAAGAATAAGAAGTAATTGAAAAAGCAAAAAATGCAGAAGAAACAGAAGAAGATGAAGAAGAAGAGGAAGGAGATGTAGAACTACAGGAAGAACAAGAATAACTAAAAGAACAGGAAGAACAAGAAGTAGAAAAAGAATAAGCCAAAAACGCAGAAATAACAGAAGAATAAGCCGAAAAAGCAGAAATAACCGTAGATTAAGCTGAGGAAGAAGCAGAGGAAGCAGAAGAAGTAATTGAAAAAGCAAAAATGCAGAAGAATATGAAGAAGAAGGAGATGTAGAACTACTAGAAGAACAGGAAAAAATAGATGAACAAAAGAACAAGAAAAAGAATAACAAAATAATAACAAGAATAACAGAATAACAAGCTGATATAGAATAACAAGCTGATAAACAATCAGAAGAAGCAGATGAAGAAGAAGAAGAAGGAGATATAGAACTACAAGAAGAACAACAAGAATTGCAAGAACAAGAAGAAGAAACAGAAGAATAAGAGGAAAAAGCAGAAATAACTGAAGAATAAGCCAAAAAAGCAAAAATAACAGAAGAATAAGCCGAAAAAGCAAAAATAACAGAAGACTCAGCTGAAGAAGAAGCAGATGAAGCAGAATGAGAGCAAGTAATTGAAAAATAAAAAAATACAGAAGAAAGAGAAGATGAAGAAGAAGAACAAGGAGATATAGAACTACAAGAAGAACTAGAAGAACATCAATAGCAAGAAGTAGAATAGGAAGAATAAGAGGAAAAAGCAAAACTAAGAGAAGAAGCCAAAACAGCAGAAATAATAGAAGAATAAGCTGAAAAAGAAACAGAAGAAGCAGAAGAAGAAGGACTTGAAAAAGCAAAAAATGAAGAAGAAACAGAAGATGATGAAGAAGAAGACGGGGATGTAGAAGTACAAGAAGAACAAGAAGAACTAAAAGAACAAGAAAAACAAGAAGTAGAAACAGAAGAATAAGACAAGAAAGGAGAACTAACAGAAGAATGAGTCGAAAAAGCAGAAATAAAAGCAGAATAAGCTGAAAAAGAAGCAGCAGAAGAAGAAGTACTTGAAAGAGCAAAAAAATTAGAAGAAACAGAAGAAGTTGAAGAAGTAGAAGAAGGAGATGTAGAACTAAGGAAGAACAAGAAGTACTAGAAGAACAAGATTAACAAGAAGAAACAGAAGAATAATGGGAAAAAGCAAAAAGAGCAGAAGAATCAGCCGAAAAACCAGAAATAACAGAAGATTCAGCTGAGGAAGAAGCAGAAAAAGCAGAGGAGTAATTGCAAAAGCAAAAAAAAAAACAGAAGAAACAGAAGAAGATGATGAAGAAGAAGGAAATGTGGAACTACAAGAACAAGAAGAAGGAGAAGAACAATAAGAGCAAGAATTAGAATAGGAAGAATAAGATGAAAAATCAGAAATAACAAATGAATAAGCCGAAAAAGAAGAAATATCAGAAGAATAAGCCAAAACAGCAGAAATAACAGAAGAATCAGCTGAAGAAGAAGCATAAGCATAATGAGAGCAAGTAATTGAAAAAGCCAAAAATGAAGAAGTCACAGAAGATGAAGAAGAAGAAGAACATTTAGAACTACAAGAAGAACAAAAGAACTAAAAGAACAAGGAGAACAAGAAGTAGAAACAGAAGAATAAGAGGAAAAAGCAAAAATAACAGAAGAAGCCGAAAGAGCAGAAATAACAGAAGAATAAGCTGATGAAGAAGCAGAAGACGCAAAAGAAGTAGAAGTAATTGAAAAAACAAATTGTGCAGAAGAAACAGAATGTGAAGAAGAAGAAGAAGGAGATGTAGAACTACAAGAAGAACAAGGAGAATTAGAAGAACAAGATGAAAAAAAGATTAATAGGAGAAAGCAGAAATAACAGAAGCACAAGCCGAAAAGCAGAAATAACAGAAGAATAAGCCGAAAGAGCAGAAATAACAGAAGAATAAGCCAAAAATGCTGAAATAAGAGAAGATACAGTGGAGGAAGCAGCATAAGAAGAAGAATTAATTGAAAAAGCAAAAAATGCAGAAGAAACAGAAGAAGTTGAAGAAGAAGATGGAGATGTAGAAATACAAGAAGAAAAAGACGAACTAGAAGAACAAGAAGAACTAGAATTAGAAACAGAAGAATAAGCCTAAAAAGCGGAAATAAGAGAAGAATAAGCCGAAACAGCAGAAGGAAAAGAAGATTAAGCTGAAAAAGAAGCAGAAGAAGATGAACTTGAAAAAGCAAAAATGCAGAAGCAGAAGACGATGAAGAAGAAGAAGAAGGAGATGTAGAATTACTAAAACAAGAAGAACTACAAGAACAATAAGAACAAGAAGTAGAAACAGAAGAATAAGAGGAAAAAGCAAAAATAACAGAAGAATTCGAAAAAGCAGAAATAACAGAAGAATAAGCTGAAAAAGCAGAATAACAGAATAAGCTGATGAAGAAGCAGAAGAAGCAGATGGAGAAGAAGGAGAAGGAGAGGTAGAACTACAAGAAGAACAAGAAGAACAAGAAGTAGAAAGAGAAGAATAAGCTGAAAAAGCAGAAATAACAGAAGAATAAGCCGAAAAAGCAGAAATAACAGAAGAATAAGCCGAAAAAGCAGAAATAACAGAATAAGCTAATGAAGAAGCAGAAGAAGCAGATGAAGAAGAAGAAGAAGGAGATGTAGAACTACAAAGAACAAAAAGAACTAAAAGAACAGGAAGAACAAGAAGTAGAAAAAGAATAAGAAGGCAAAAAAGAAGAAATAACAGAAGAGAAAGCCGAAACAGCAGAAATAATAGAAGAATAAGCTGACAAAGAGATGTAGAAGTACAAGAAGAAAAAGAAGAACTAAAAGAACAAAAAGAACAAGAAGTAGAAACAGAAGAATAAGAGGAAAAAGCAGAAATAACAGAAGAAAAAGCCGAAAAAGAAGAAATAACAGGAGAATAAGACGAAACAGCAGAAATAATAGAAGAATAAGCCAAAAATGCAGAAATAACAGAAGAATCAGCAGAGGAAGAAGCAGGAGAAGAAGTAATTGAAAATGCAAAAAAATGCAGAAGAAACAGAAGATGACGACGAAGAAGGAGAAGGAGATGTAGAACTACAAGAAGAACAAGAAGAAATAAAAGAACAAAAAGTAGAAACAGAAGAATAAGCCGAAAAAGCAGAAATAACAGAAGAATAAGCCGAAAGAGCAGAAAGTACAGAAGCATAAGCTGAAAATAAGAAGAAGAAGAAGAAGTAATTGAAAAAGGAAAATATTCAGAAGAAACAGAAAAAGATGGAGAAGAAGAAGGAGATATAGAACTACAAGAAGAACAAGAAGAACTAGCAGAACAAGAAGAACAAGAAGAAAGAGAAGAATAAGAGGAGAAAGCAGAAATAACAGAAGAAGAGGGCGAAAAAGCAGAAATAACAGAAGAATAAGACGAAACAGCAGAAATAACAGAAGAAAAAGGCAAAAATGCAGAAATCACAGAAGATTCAGCTGAGGAAGAAGCCGGAGAAGAAGAAGTAATTGAAAAAGCAAAAGATGCAGAAGAAACAGAAGAAGATGAAAAAGAAGAAGAAGGAGATATAGAACTACAAGAAAAACAAGAAGAACTAAAAGAACAAGAATAACAAGAATTAGAAACTGAAGAATAAGACGATAAAGCACAAATAACAGTAGAGGCAGCTGAGGAAGAAGCAGAAAAAGGAGAAGAATAAGAAGTAATTGAAAAAGCAAAAAATGCAGAAGAAACAGAAGAAGATGAAGAAGAAGAGGAAGGAGATGTAGAACTACAGGAAGAACAAGAATAACTAAAAGAACAGGAAGAACAAGAAGTAGAAAAAGAATAAGCCAAAAACGCAGAAATTACAGAAGAATAAGCCGAAAAAGCAGAAATAACCGTAGATTAAGCTGAGGAAGAAGCAGAGGAAGCAGAAGAAGTAATTGAAAAAGCAAAAATGCAGAAGAATATGAAGAAGAAGGAGATGTAGAACTACTAGAAGAACAGGGAAAAATAGATGAACAAAAGAACAAGAAAAAGAATAACAAAATAATAACAAGAATAACAGAATAACAAGCTGATATAGAATAAGAAGCTGATGAAGAATCCGAAGAAGCAGATGAAGAAGAAGAAGAAGGAGATATAGAACTACAAGAAGAACAACAAGAATTGCAAGAACAAGAAGAAGAAACAGAAGAATAAGAGGAAAAAGCAGAAATAACTGAAGAATAAGCCAAAAAAGCAAAAATAACAGAAGAATAAGCCGAAAAAGCAAAAATAACAGAAGACTCAGCTGAAGAAGAAGCAGATGAAGCAGAATGAGAGCAAGTAATTGAAAAATAAAAAAATACAGAAGAAACAGAAGATGAAGAAGAAGAACAAGGAGATATAGAACTACAAGAAGAACTAGAAGAACATCAATAGCAAGAAGTAGAATAGGAAGAATAAGAGGAAAAAGCAAAACTAAGAGAAGAAGCCGAAACAGCAGAAATAATAGAAGAATAAGCTGAAAAAGAAACAGAAGAAGCAGAAGAAGAAGGACTTGAAAAAGCAAAAAATGAAGAAGAAACAAAAGATGATGAAGAAGAAGACGGGGATGTAGAAGTACAAGAAGAACAAGAAGAACTAAAAGAACAAGAAAAACAAGAAGTAGAAACAGAAGAATAAGACAAGAAAGGAGAACTAACAGAAGAATGAGTCGAAAAAGCAGAAATAAAAGCAGAATAAGCTGAAAAAGAAGTAGCAGAAGAAGAAGTACTTGAAAGAGCAAAAAATTCAGAAGAAACAGAAGAAGTTGAAGAAGTAGAAGAAGGAGATGTAGAACTAAGGAAGAACAAGAAGTACTAGAAGAACAAGATGAACAAGAAGAAACAGAAGAATAATGGGAAAAAGCAAAAAGAGCAGAAGAATCAGCCGAAAAACCAGAAATAACAGAAGATTCAGCTGAGGAAGAAGCAGAAAAAGCAGAGGAGTAATTGCAAAAGCAAAAAAAAAAAACAGAAGAAACAGAAGAAGATGATGAAGAAGAAGGAAATGTGGAACTACAAGAACAAGAAGAAGGAGAAGAACAATAAGAGCAAGAATTAGAATAGGAAGAATAAGATGAAAAATCAGAAATAACAAATGAATAAGCCGAAAAAGAAGAAATATCAGAAGAATAAGCCAAAACAGCAGAAATAACAGAAGAATCAGCTGAAGAAGAAGCATAAGCATAATGAGAGCAAGTAATTGAAAAAGCCAAAAATGAAGAAGTCACAGAAGATGAAGAAGAAGAAGAACATATAGAACTACAAGAAGAACAAAAGAACTAAAAGAACAAGGAGAACAAGAAGTAGAAACAGAAGAATAAGAGGAAAAAGCAAAAATAACAGAAGAAGCCGAAAGAGCAGAAATAACAGAAGAATAAGCTGATGAAGAAGCAGAAGACGCAAAAGAAGTAGAAGTAATTGAAAAAACAAATTGTGCAGAAGAAACAGAATGTGAAGAAGAAGAAGAAGGAGATGTAGAACTACAAGAAGAACAAGGAGAATTAGAAGAACAAGATGAAAAAAAGAATAATAGGAGAAAGCAGAAATAACAGAAGCACAAGCCGAAAAGCAGAAATAACAGAAGAATAAGACGAAACAGCAGAAATAACAGAAGAATCAGCCAAAAATGCTGAAATAAGAGAAGATACAGTGGAGGAAGCAGCATAAGAAGAAGAATTAATTGAAAAAGCAAAAAATGCAGAAGAAACAGAAGAAGTTGAAGAAGAAGATGGAGATGTAGAAATACAAGAAGAAAAAGATGAACTAGAAGAACAAGAAGAACTAGAATTAGAAACAGAAGAATAAGCCTAAAAAGCGGAAATAAGAGAAGAATAAGCCGAAACAGCAGAAGGAAAAGAAGATTAAGCTGAAAAAGAAGCAGAAGAAGATGAACTTGAAAAAGCAAAAATGCAGAAGCAGAAGACGATGAAGAAGAAGAAGAAGGAGATGTAGAATTACTAAAACAAGAAGAACTACAAGAACAATAAGAACAAGAAGTAGAAACAGAAGAATAAGAGGAAAAAGCAAAAATAACAGAAGAATTCGAAAAAGCAGAAATAACAGAAGAATAAGCTGAAAAAGCAGAATAACAGAATAAGCTGATGAAGAAGCAGAAGAAGCAGATGGAGAAGAAGGAGAAGGAGAGGTAGAACTACAAGAAGAACAAGAAGAACAAGAAGTAGAAAGAGAAGAATAAGCTGAAAAAGCAGAAATAACAGAAGAATAAGCCGAAAAAGCAGAAATAACAGAAGAATAAGCCGAAAAAGCAGAAATAACAGAATAAGCTAATGAAGAAGCAGAAGAAGCAGATGAAGAAGAAGAAGAAGGAGATGTAGAACTACAAATAACAAAAAGAACTAAAAGAACAGGAAGAACAAGAAGTAGAAAAAGAATAAGAAGGCAAAAAAGAAGAAATAACAGAAGAGAAAGCCGAAACAGCAGAAATAATAGAAGAATAAGCTGACAAAGAGATGTAGAAGTACAAGAAGAAAAAGAAGAACTAAAAGAACAAAAAGAACAAGAAGTAGAAACAGAAGAATAAGAGGAAAAAGCAGAAATAACAGAAGAAAAAGCCGAAAAAGAAGAAATAACAGGAGAATAAGACGAAACAGCAGAAATAATAGAAGAATAAGCCAAAAATGCAGAAATAACAGAAGAATCAGCTGAGGAAGAAGCAGGAGAAGAAGTAATTGAAAATGCAAAAAAATGCAGAAGAAACAGAAGATGACGACGAAGAAGGAGAAGGAGATGTAGAACTACAAGAAGAACAAGAAGAAATAAAAGAACAAAAAGTAGAAACAGAAGAATAAGCCGAAAAAGCAGAAATAACAGAAGAATAAGCCGAAAGAGCAGAAATTACAGAAGCATAAGCTGAAAATAAGAAGAAGAAGAAGAAGTAATTGAAAAAGGAAAATATTCAGAAGAAACAGAAAAAGATGGAGAAGAAGAAGGAGATATAGAACTACAAGAAGAACAAGAAGAACTAGCAGAACAAGAAGAACAAGAAGAAACAGAAGAATAAGAGGAGAAAGCAGAAATAACAGAAGAAGAAGGCGAAAAAGCAGAAATAACAGAAGAATAAGACGAAACAGCAGAAATAACAGAAGAAAAAGGCAAAAATGCAGAAATCACAGAAGATTCAGCTGAGGAAGAAGCCGGAGAAGAAGAAGTAATTGAAAAAGCAAAAGATGCAGAAGAAACAGAAGAAGATGAAAAAGAAGAAGAAGGAGATATAGAACTACAAGAAAAACAAGAAGAACTAAAAGAACAAGAATAACAAGAATTAGAAACTGAAGAATAAGACGATAAAGCACAAATAACAGTAGAGGCAGCTGAGGAAGAAGCAGAAAAAGGAGAAGAATAAGAAGTAATTGAAAAAGCAAAAAATGCAGAAGAAACAGAAGAAGATGAAGAAGAAGAGGAAGGAGATGTAGAACTACAGGAAGAACAAGAATAACTAAAAGAACAGGAAGAACAAGAAGTAGAAAAAGAATAAGCCAAAAACGCAGAAATAACAGAAGAATAAGCCGAAAAAGCAGAAATAACCGTAGATTAAGCTGAGGAAGAAGCAGAGGAAGCAGAAGAAGTAATTGAAAAAGCAAAAATGCAGAAGAATATGAAGAAGAAGGAGATGTAGAACTACTAGAAGAACAGGAAAAAATAGATGAACAAAAGAACAAGAAAAAGAATAACAAAATAATAACAAGAATAACAGAATAACAAGCTGATATAGAATAACAAGCTGATAAACAATCAGAAGAAGCAGATGAAGAAGAAGAAGAAGGAGATATAGAACTACAAGAAGAACAACAAGAATTGCAAGAACAAGAAGAAGAAACAGAAGAATAAGAGGAAAAAGCAGAAATAACTGAAGAATAAGCCAAAAAAGCAAAAATAACAGAAGAATAAGCCGAAAAAGCAAAAATAACAGAAGACTCAGCTGAAGAAGAAGCAGATGAAGCAGAATGAGAGCAAGTAATTGAAAAATAAAAAAATACAGAAGAAAGAGAAGATGAAGAAGAAGAACAAGGAGATATAGAACTACAAGAAGAACTAGAAGAACATCAATAGCAAGAAGTAGAATAGGAAGAATAAGAGGAAAAAGCAAAACTAAGAGAAGAAGCCAAAACAGCAGAAATAATAGAAGAATAAGCTGAAAAAGAAACAGAAGAAGCAGAAGAAGAAGGACTTGAAAAAGCAAAAAATGAAGAAGAAACAGAAGATGATGAAGAAGAAGACGGGGATGTAGAAGTACAAGAAGAACAAGAAGAACTAAAAGAACAAGAAAAACAAGAAGTAGAAACAGAAGAATAAGACAAGAAAGGAGAACTAACAGAAGAATGAGTCGAAAAAGCAGAAATAAAAGCAGAATAAGCTGAAAAAGAAGCAGCAGAAGAAGAAGTACTTGAAAGAGCAAAAAAATTAGAAGAAACAGAAGAAGTTGAAGAAGTAGAAGAAGGAGATGTAGAACTAAGGAAGAACAAGAAGTACTAGAAGAACAAGATTAACAAGAAGAAACAGAAGAATAATGGGAAAAAGCAAAAAGAGCAGAAGAATCAGCCGAAAAACCAGAAATAACAGAAGATTCAGCTGAGGAAGAAGCAGAAAAAGCAGAGGAGTAATTGCAAAAGCAAAAAAAAAAACAGAAGAAACAGAAGAAGATGATGAAGAAGAAGGAAATGTGGAACTACAAGAACAAGAAGAAGGAGAAGAACAATAAGAGCAAGAATTAGAATAGGAAGAATAAGATGAAAAATCAGAAATAACAAATGAATAAGCCGAAAAAGAAGAAATATCAGAAGAATAAGCCAAAACAGCAGAAATAACAGAAGAATCAGCTGAAGAAGAAGCATAAGCATAATGAGAGCAAGTAATTGAAAAAGCCAAAAATGAAGAAGTCACAGAAGATGAAGAAGAAGAAGAACATTTAGAACTACAAGAAGAACAAAAGAACTAAAAGAACAAGGAGAACAAGAAGTAGAAACAGAAGAATAAGAGGAAAAAGCAAAAATAACAGAAGAAGCCGAAAGAGCAGAAATAACAGAAGAATAAGCTGATGAAGAAGCAGAAGACGCAAAAGAAGTAGAAGTAATTGAAAAAACAAATTGTGCAGAAGAAACAGAATGTGAAGAAGAAGAAGAAGGAGATGTAGAACTACAAGAAGAACAAGGAGAATTAGAAGAACAAGATGAAAAAAAGAATAATAGGAGAAAGCAGAAATAACAGAAGCACAAGCCGAAAAGCAGAAATAACAGAAGAATAAGACGAAACAGCAGAAATAACAGAAGAATCAGCCAAAAATGCTGAAATAAGAGAAGATACAGTGGAGGAAGCAGCATAAGAAGAAGAATTAATTGAAAAAGCAAAAAATGCAGAAGAAACAGAAGAAGTTGAAGAAGAAGATGGAGATGTAGAAATACAAGAAGAAAAAGATGAACTAGAAGAACAAGAAGAACTAGAATTAGAAACAGAAGAATAAGCCTAAAAAGCGGAAATAAGAGAAGAATAAGCCGAAACAGCAGAAGGAAAAGAAGATTAAGCTGAAAAAGAAGCAGAAGAAGATGAACTTGAAAAAGCAAAAATGCAGAAGCAGAAGACGATGAAGAAGAAGAAGAAGGAGATGTAGAATTACTAAAACAAGAAGAACTACAAGAACAATAAGAACAAGAAGTAGAAACAGAAGAATAAGAGGAAAAAGCAAAAATAACAGAAGAATTCGAAAAAGCAGAAATAACAGAAGAATAAGCTGAAAAAGCAGAATAACAGAATAAGCTGATGAAGAAGCAGAAGAAGCAGATGGAGAAGAAGGAGAAGGAGAGGTAGAACTACAAGAAGAACAAGAAGAACAAGAAGTAGAAAGAGAAGAATAAGCTGAAAAAGCAGAAATAACAGAAGAATAAGCCGAAAAAGCAGAAATAACAGAAGAATAAGCCGAAAAAGCAGAAATAACAGAATAAGCTAATGAAGAAGCAGAAGAAGCAGATGAAGAAGAAGAAGAAGGAGATGTAGAACTACAAATAACAAAAAGAACTAAAAGAACAGGAAGAACAAGAAGTAGAAAAAGAATAAGAAGGCAAAAAAGAAGAAATAACAGAAGAGAAAGCCGAAACAGCAGAAATAATAGAAGAATAAGCTGACAAAGAGATGTAGAAGTACAAGAAGAAAAAGAAGAACTAAAAGAACAAAAAGAACAAGAAGTAGAAACAGAAGAATAAGAGGAAAAAGCAGAAATAACAGAAGAAAAAGCCGAAAAAGAAGAAATAACAGGAGAATAAGACGAAACAGCAGAAATAATAGAAGAATAAGCCAAAAATGCAGAAATAACAGAAGAATCAGCTGAGGAAGAAGCAGGAGAAGAAGTAATTGAAAATGCAAAAAAATGCAGAAGAAACAGAAGATGACGACGAAGAAGGAGAAGGAGATGTAGAACTACAAGAAGAACAAGAAGAAATAAAAGAACAAAAAGTAGAAACAGAAGAATAAGCCGAAAAAGCAGAAATAACAGAAGAATAAGCCGAAAGAGCAGAAATTACAGAAGCATAAGCTGAAAATAAGAAGAAGAAGAAGAAGTAATTGAAAAAGGAAAATATTCAGAAGAAACAGAAAAAGATGGAGAAGAAGAAGGAGATATAGAACTACAAGAAGAACAAGAAGAACTAGCAGAACAAGAAGAACAAGAAGAAACAGAAGAATAAGAGGAGAAAGCAGAAATAACAGAAGAAGAAGGCGAAAAAGCAGAAATAACAGAAGAATAAGACGAAACAGCAGAAATAACAGAAGAAAAAGGCAAAAATGCAGAAATCACAGAAGATTCAGCTGAGGAAGAAGCCGGAGAAGAAGAAGTAATTGAAAAAGCAAAAGATGCAGAAGAAACAGAAGAAGATGAAAAAGAAGAAGAAGGAGATATAGAACTACAAGAAAAACAAGAAGAACTAAAAGAACAAGAATAACAAGAATTAGAAACTGAAGAATAAGACGATAAAGCACAAATAACAGTAGAGGCAGCTGAGGAAGAAGCAGAAAAAGGAGAAGAATAAGAAGTAATTGAAAAAGCAAAAAATGCAGAAGAAACAGAAGAAGATGAAGAAGAAGAGGAAGGAGATGTAGAACTACAGGAAGAACAAGAATAACTAAAAGAACAGGAAGAACAAGAAGTAGAAAAAGAATAAGCCAAAAACGCAGAAATAACAGAAGAATAAGCCGAAAAAGCAGAAATAACCGTAGATTAAGCTGAGGAAGAAGCAGAGGAAGCAGAAGAAGTAATTGAAAAAGCAAAAATGCAGAAGAATATGAAGAAGAAGGAGATGTAGAACTACTAGAAGAACAGGAAAAAATAGATGAACAAAAGAACAAGAAAAAGAATAACAAAATAATAACAAGAATAACAGAATAACAAGCTGATATAGAATAACAAGCTGATAAACAATCAGAAGAAGCAGATGAAGAAGAAGAAGAAGGAGATATAGAACTACAAGAAGAACAACAAGAATTGCAAGAACAAGAAGAAGAAACAGAAGAATAAGAGGAAAAAGCAGAAATAACTGAAGAATAAGCCAAAAAAGCAAAAATAACAGAAGAATAAGCCGAAAAAGCAAAAATAACAGAAGACTCAGCTGAAGAAGAAGCAGATGAAGCAGAATGAGAGCAAGTAATTGAAAAATAAAAAAATACAGAAGAAAGAGAAGATGAAGAAGAAGAACAAGGAGATATAGAACTACAAGAAGAACTAGAAGAACATCAATAGCAAGAAGTAGAATAGGAAGAATAAGAGGAAAAAGCAAAACTAAGAGAAGAAGCCAAAACAGCAGAAATAATAGAAGAATAAGCTGAAAAAGAAACAGAAGAAGCAGAAGAAGAAGGACTTGAAAAAGCAAAAAATGAAGAAGAAACAGAAGATGATGAAGAAGAAGACGGGGATGTAGAAGTACAAGAAGAACAAGAAGAACTAAAAGAACAAGAAAAACAAGAAGTAGAAACAGAAGAATAAGACAAGAAAGGAGAACTAACAGAAGAATGAGTCGAAAAAGCAGAAATAAAAGCAGAATAAGCTGAAAAAGAAGCAGCAGAAGAAGAAGTACTTGAAAGAGCAAAAAAATTAGAAGAAACAGAAGAAGTTGAAGAAGTAGAAGAAGGAGATGTAGAACTAAGGAAGAACAAGAAGTACTAGAAGAACAAGATTAACAAGAAGAAACAGAAGAATAATGGGAAAAAGCAAAAAGAGCAGAAGAATCAGCCGAAAAACCAGAAATAACAGAAGATTCAGCTGAGGAAGAAGCAGAAAAAGCAGAGGAGTAATTGCAAAAGCAAAAAAAAAAACAGAAGAAACAGAAGAAGATGATGAAGAAGAAGGAAATGTGGAACTACAAGAACAAGAAGAAGGAGAAGAACAATAAGAGCAAGAATTAGAATAGGAAGAATAAGATGAAAAATCAGAAATAACAAATGAATAAGCCGAAAAAGAAGAAATATCAGAAGAATAAGCCAAAACAGCAGAAATAACAGAAGAATCAGCTGAAGAAGAAGCATAAGCATAATGAGAGCAAGTAATTGAAAAAGCCAAAAATGAAGAAGTCACAGAAGATGAAGAAGAAGAAGAACATTTAGAACTACAAGAAGAACAAAAGAACTAAAAGAACAAGGAGAACAAGAAGTAGAAACAGAAGAATAAGAGGAAAAAGCAAAAATAACAGAAGAAGCCGAAAGAGCAGAAATAACAGAAGAATAAGCTGATGAAGAAGCAGAAGACGCAAAAGAAGTAGAAGTAATTGAAAAAACAAATTGTGCAGAAGAAACAGAATGTGAAGAAGAAGAAGAAGGAGATGTAGAACTACAAGAAGAACAAGGAGAATTAGAAGAACAAGATGAAAAAAAGATTAATAGGAGAAAGCAGAAATAACAGAAGCACAAGCCGAAAAGCAGAAATAACAGAAGAATAAGCCGAAAGAGCAGAAATAACAGAAGAATAAGCCAAAAATGCTGAAATAAGAGAAGATACAGTGGAGGAAGCAGCATAAGAAGAAGAATTAATTGAAAAAGCAAAAAATGCAGAAGAAACAGAAGAAGTTGAAGAAGAAGATGGAGATGTAGAAATACAAGAAGAAAAAGACGAACTAGAAGAACAAGAAGAACTAGAATTAGAAACAGAAGAATAAGCCTAAAAAGCGGAAATAAGAGAAGAATAAGCCGAAACAGCAGAAGGAAAAGAAGATTAAGCTGAAAAAGAAGCAGAAGAAGATGAACTTGAAAAAGCAAAAATGCAGAAGCAGAAGACGATGAAGAAGAAGAAGAAGGAGATGTAGAATTACTAAAACAAGAAGAACTACAAGAACAATAAGAACAAGAAGTAGAAACAGAAGAATAAGAGGAAAAAGCAAAAATAACAGAAGAATTCGAAAAAGCAGAAATAACAGAAGAATAAGCTGAAAAAGCAGAATAACAGAATAAGCTGATGAAGAAGCAGAAGAAGCAGATGGAGAAGAAGGAGAAGGAGAGGTAGAACTACAAGAAGAACAAGAAGAACAAGAAGTAGAAAGAGAAGAATAAGCTGAAAAAGCAGAAATAACAGAAGAATAAGCCGAAAAAGCAGAAATAACAGAAGAATAAGCCGAAAAAGCAGAAATAACAGAATAAGCTAATGAAGAAGCAGAAGAAGCAGATGAAGAAGAAGAAGAAGGAGATGTAGAACTACAAAGAACAAAAAGAACTAAAAGAACAGGAAGAACAAGAAGTAGAAAAAGAATAAGAAGGCAAAAAAGAAGAAATAACAGAAGAGAAAGCCGAAACAGCAGAAATAATAGAAGAATAAGCTGACAAAGAGATGTAGAAGTACAAGAAGAAAAAGAAGAACTAAAAGAACAAAAAGAACAAGAAGTAGAAACAGAAGAATAAGAGGAAAAAGCAGAAATAACAGAAGAAAAAGCCGAAAAAGAAGAAATAACAGGAGAATAAGACGAAACAGCAGAAATAATAGAAGAATAAGCCAAAAATGCAGAAATAACAGAAGAATCAGCTGAGGAAGAAGCAGGAGAAGAAGTAATTGAAAATGCAAAAAAATGCAGAAGAAACAGAAGATGACGACGAAGAAGGAGAAGGAGATGTAGAACTACAAGAAGAACAAGAAGAAATAAAAGAACAAAAAGTAGAAACAGAAGAATAAGCCGAAAAAGCAGAAATAACAGAAGAATAAGCCGAAAGAGCAGAAAGTACAGAAGCATAAGCTGAAAATAAGAAGAAGAAGAAGAAGTAATTGAAAAAGGAAAATATTCAGAAGAAACAGAAAAAGATGGAGAAGAAGAAGGAGATATAGAACTACAAGAAGAACAAGAAGAACTAGCAGAACAAGAAGAACAAGAAGAAAGAGAAGAATAAGAGGAGAAAGCAGAAATAACAGAAGAAGAGGGCGAAAAAGCAGAAATAACAGAAGAATAAGACGAAACAGCAGAAATAACAGAAGAAAAAGGCAAAAATGCAGAAATCACAGAAGATTCAGCTGAGGAAGAAGCCGGAGAAGAAGAAGTAATTGAAAAAGCAAAAGATGCAGAAGAAACAGAAGAAGATGAAAAAGAAGAAGAAGGAGATATAGAACTACAAGAAAAACAAGAAGAACTAAAAGAACAAGAATAACAAGAATTAGAAACTGAAGAATAAGACGATAAAGCACAAATAACAGTAGAGGCAGCTGAGGAAGAAGCAGAAAAAGGAGAAGAATAAGAAGTAATTGAAAAAGCAAAAAATGCAGAAGAAACAGAAGAAGATGAAGAAGAAGAGGAAGGAGATGTAGAACTACAGGAAGAACAAGAATAACTAAAAGAACAGGAAGAACAAGAAGTAGAAAAAGAATAAGCCAAAAACGCAGAAATTACAGAAGAATAAGCCGAAAAAGCAGAAATAACCGTAGATTAAGCTGAGGAAGAAGCAGAGGAAGCAGAAGAAGTAATTGAAAAAGCAAAAATGCAGAAGAATATGAAGAAGAAGGAGATGTAGAACTACTAGAAGAACAGGGAAAAATAGATGAACAAAAGAACAAGAAAAAGAATAACAAAATAATAACAAGAATAACAGAATAACAAGCTGATATAGAATAAGAAGCTGATGAAGAATCCGAAGAAGCAGATGAAGAAGAAGAAGAAGGAGATATAGAACTACAAGAAGAACAACAAGAATTGCAAGAACAAGAAGAAGAAACAGAAGAATAAGAGGAAAAAGCAGAAATAACTGAAGAATAAGCCAAAAAAGCAAAAATAACAGAAGAATAAGCCGAAAAAGCAAAAATAACAGAAGACTCAGCTGAAGAAGAAGCAGATGAAGCAGAATGAGAGCAAGTAATTGAAAAATAAAAAAATACAGAAGAAACAGAAGATGAAGAAGAAGAACAAGGAGATATAGAACTACAAGAAGAACTAGAAGAACATCAATAGCAAGAAGTAGAATAGGAAGAATAAGAGGAAAAAGCAAAACTAAGAGAAGAAGCCGAAACAGCAGAAATAATAGAAGAATAAGCTGAAAAAGAAACAGAAGAAGCAGAAGAAGAAGGACTTGAAAAAGCAAAAAATGAAGAAGAAACAAAAGATGATGAAGAAGAAGACGGGGATGTAGAAGTACAAGAAGAACAAGAAGAACTAAAAGAACAAGAAAAACAAGAAGTAGAAACAGAAGAATAAGACAAGAAAGGAGAACTAACAGAAGAATGAGTCGAAAAAGCAGAAATAAAAGCAGAATAAGCTGAAAAAGAAGTAGCAGAAGAAGAAGTACTTGAAAGAGCAAAAAATTCAGAAGAAACAGAAGAAGTTGAAGAAGTAGAAGAAGGAGATGTAGAACTAAGGAAGAACAAGAAGTACTAGAAGAACAAGATGAACAAGAAGAAACAGAAGAATAATGGGAAAAAGCAAAAAGAGCAGAAGAATCAGCCGAAAAACCAGAAATAACAGAAGATTCAGCTGAGGAAGAAGCAGAAAAAGCAGAGGAGTAATTGCAAAAGCAAAAAAAAAAAACAGAAGAAACAGAAGAAGATGATGAAGAAGAAGGAAATGTGGAACTACAAGAACAAGAAGAAGGAGAAGAACAATAAGAGCAAGAATTAGAATAGGAAGAATAAGATGAAAAATCAGAAATAACAAATGAATAAGCCGAAAAAGAAGAAATATCAGAAGAATAAGCCAAAACAGCAGAAATAACAGAAGAATCAGCTGAAGAAGAAGCATAAGCATAATGAGAGCAAGTAATTGAAAAAGCCAAAAATGAAGAAGTCACAGAAGATGAAGAAGAAGAAGAACATATAGAACTACAAGAAGAACAAAAGAACTAAAAGAACAAGGAGAACAAGAAGTAGAAACAGAAGAATAAGAGGAAAAAGCAAAAATAACAGAAGAAGCCGAAAGAGCAGAAATAACAGAAGAATAAGCTGATGAAGAAGCAGAAGACGCAAAAGAAGTAGAAGTAATTGAAAAAACAAATTGTGCAGAAGAAACAGAATGTGAAGAAGAAGAAGAAGGAGATGTAGAACTACAAGAAGAACAAGGAGAATTAGAAGAACAAGATGAAAAAAAGAATAATAGGAGAAAGCAGAAATAACAGAAGCACAAGCCGAAAAGCAGAAATAACAGAAGAATAAGACGAAACAGCAGAAATAACAGAAGAATCAGCCAAAAATGCTGAAATAAGAGAAGATACAGTGGAGGAAGCAGCATAAGAAGAAGAATTAATTGAAAAAGCAAAAAATGCAGAAGAAACAGAAGAAGTTGAAGAAGAAGATGGAGATGTAGAAATACAAGAAGAAAAAGATGAACTAGAAGAACAAGAAGAACTAGAATTAGAAACAGAAGAATAAGCCTAAAAAGCGGAAATAAGAGAAGAATAAGCCGAAACAGCAGAAGGAAAAGAAGATTAAGCTGAAAAAGAAGCAGAAGAAGATGAACTTGAAAAAGCAAAAATGCAGAAGCAGAAGACGATGAAGAAGAAGAAGAAGGAGATGTAGAATTACTAAAACAAGAAGAACTACAAGAACAATAAGAACAAGAAGTAGAAACAGAAGAATAAGAGGAAAAAGCAAAAATAACAGAAGAATTCGAAAAAGCAGAAATAACAGAAGAATAAGCTGAAAAAGCAGAATAACAGAATAAGCTGATGAAGAAGCAGAAGAAGCAGATGGAGAAGAAGGAGAAGGAGAGGTAGAACTACAAGAAGAACAAGAAGAACAAGAAGTAGAAGGAGAAGAATAAGCTGAAAAAGCAGAAATAACAGAAGAATAAGCCGAAAAAGCAGAAATAACAGAATAAGCTAATGAAGAAGCAGAAGAAGCAGATGAAGAAGAAGAAGAAGGAGATGTAGAACTACAAAGAACAAAAAGAACTAAAAGAACAGGAAGAACAAGAAGTAGAAAAAGAATAAGAAGGCAAAAAAGAAGAAATAACAGAAGAGAAAGCCGAAACAGCAGAAATAATAGAAGAATAAGCTGACAAAGAGATGTAGAAGTACAAGAAGAACAAGAAGAACTAAAAGAACAAAAAGAACAAGAAGTAGAAACAGAAGAATAAGAGGAAAAAGCAGAAGTAACAGAAGAAAAAGCCGAAAAAGAAGAAATCACAGGAGAATAAGACGAAACAGCAGAAATAATAGAAGAATAAGCCAAAAATACAGAAATAACAGAAGAATCAGCTGAGGAAGAAGCAGGAGAAGAAGTAATTGAAAATGCAAAAAAATGCAGAAGAAACAGAAGATGACGACGAAGAAGGAGAAGGAGATGTAGAACTACAAGAAGAACAAGAAGAAATAAAAGAACAAAAAGTAGAAACAGAAGAATAAGCCGAAAAAGCAGAAATAACAGAAGAATAAGCCGAAAGAGCAGAAATTACAGAAGCATAAGCTGAAAATAAGAAGAAGAAGAAGAAGTAATTGAAAAAGGAAAATATTCAGAAGAAACAGAAAAAGATGGAGAAGAAGAAGGAGATATAGAACTACAAGAAGAACAAGAAGAACTAGCAGAACAAGAAGAACAAGAAGAAACAGAAGAATAAGAGGAGAAAGCAGAAATAACAGAAGAATAAGCCGAAAAAGCAGAAATAACAGAAGAATAAGACGAAAGAGCAGAAATTACAGAAGCATAAGCTGAAAATAAGAAGAAGAAGAAGAAGTAATTGAAAAAGGAAAATATTCAGAAGAAACAGAAAAAGATGGAGAAGAAGAAGGACATATAGAACTACAAGAAGAACAAGAAGAACTAGCAGAACAAGAAGAACAAGAAGAAACAGAAGAATAAGAGGAGAAAGCAGAAATAACAGAAGAAGAAGGCGAAAAAGCAGAAATAACAGAAGAATAAGACGAAACAGCAGAAATAACAGAAGAAAAAGGCAAAAATGCAGAAATCACAGAAGATTCAGCTGAGGAAGAAGCCGGAGAAGAAGAAGTAATTGAAAAAGCAAAAGATGCAGAAGAAACAGAAGAAGATGAAAAAGAAGAAGAAGGAGATATAGAACTACAAGAAAAACAAGAAGAACTAAAAGAACAAGAATAACAAGAATTAGAAACTGAAGAATAAGACGATAAAGCACAAATAACAGTAGAGGCAGCTGAGGAAGAAGCAGAAAAAGGAGAAGAATAAGAAGTAATTGAAAAAGCAAAAAATGCAGAAGAAACAGAAGAAGATGAAGAAGAAGAGGAAGGAGATGTAGAACTACAGGAAGAACAAGAATAACTAAAAGAACAGGAAGAACAAGAAGTAGAAAAAGAATAAGCCAAAAACGCAGAAATTACAGAAGAATAAGCCGAAAAAGCAGAAATAACCGTAGATTAAGCTGAGGAAGTAGCAGAGGAAGCAGAAGAAGTAATTGAAAAAGCAAAAATGCAGAAGAATATGAAGAAGAAGGAGATGTAGAACTACTAGAAGAACAGGGAAAAATAGATGAACAAAAGAACAAGAAAAAGAATAACAAAATAATAACAAGAATAACAGAATAACAAGCTGATATAGAATAAGAAGCTGATGAAGAATCCGAAGAAGCAGATGAAGAAGAAGAAGAAGGAGATATAGAACTACAAGAAGAACAACAAGAATTGCAAGAACAAGAAGAAGAAACAGAAGAATAAGAGGAAAAAGCAGAAATAACTGAAGAATAAGCCAAAAAAGCAAAAATAACAGAAGAATAAGCCGAAAAAGCAAAAATAACAGAAGACTCAGCTGAAGAAGAAGCAGATGAAGCAGAATGAGAGCAAGTAATTGAAAAATAAAAAAATACAGAAGAAACAGAAGATGAAGAAGAAGAACAAGGAGATATAGAACTACAAGAAGAACTAGAAGAACATCAATAGCAAGAAGTAGAATAGGAAGAATAAGAGGAAAAAGCAAAACTAAGAGAAGAAGCCGAAACAGCAGAAATAATAGAAGAATAAGCTGAAAAAGAAACAGAAGAAGCAGAAGAAGAAGGACTTGAAAAAGCAAAAAATGAAGAAGAAACAAAAGATGATGAAGAAGAAGACGGGGATGTAGAAGTACAAGAAGAACAAGAAGAACTAAAAGAACAAGAAAAACAAGAAGTAGAAACAGAAGAATAAGACAAGAAAGGAGAACTAACAGAAGAATGAGTCGAAAAAGCAGAAATAAAAGCAGAATAAGCTGAAAAAGAAGTAGCAGAAGAAGAAGTACTTGAAAGAGCAAAAAATTCAGAAGAAACAGAAGAAGTTGAAGAAGTAGAAGAAGGAGATGTAGAACTAAGGAAGAACAAGAAGTACTAGAAGAACAAGATGAACAAGAAGAAACAGAAGAATAATGGGAAAAAGCAAAAAGAGCAGAAGAATCAGCCGAAAAACCAGAAATAACAGAAGATTCAGCTGAGGAAGAAGCAGAAAAAGCAGAGGAGTAATTGCAAAAGCAAAAAAAAAAAACAGAAGAAACAGAAGAAGATGATGAAGAAGAAGGAAATGTGGAACTACAAGAACAAGAAGAAGGAGAAGAACAATAAGAGCAAGAATTAGAATAGGAAGAATAAGATGAAAAATCAGAAATAACAAATGAATAAGCCGAAAAAGAAGAAATATCAGAAGAATAAGCCAAAACAGCAGAAATAACAGAAGAATCAGCTGAAGAAGAAGCATAAGCATAATGAGAGCAAGTAATTGAAAAAGCCAAAAATGAAGAAGTCACAGAAGATGAAGAAGAAGAAGAACATATAGAACTACAAGAAGAACAAAAGAACTAAAAGAACAAGGAGAACAAGAAGTAGAAACAGAAGAATAAGAGGAAAAAGCAAAAATAACAGAAGAAGCCGAAAGAGCAGAAATAACAGAAGAATAAGCTGATGAAGAAGCAGAAGACGCAAAAGAAGTAGAAGTAATTGAAAAAACAAATTGTGCAGAAGAAACAGAATGTGAAGAAGAAGAAGAAGGAGATGTAGAACTACAAGAAGAACAAGGAGAATTAGAAGAACAAGATGAAAAAAAGAATAATAGGAGAAAGCAGAAATAACAGAAGCACAAGCCGAAAAGCAGAAATAACAGAAGAATAAGACGAAACAGCAGAAATAACAGAAGAATCAGCCAAAAATGCTGAAATAAGAGAAGATACAGTGGAGGAAGCAGCATAAGAAGAAGAATTAATTGAAAAAGCAAAAAATGCAGAAGAAACAGAAGAAGTTGAAGAAGAAGATGGAGATGTAGAAATACAAGAAGAAAAAGACGAACTAGAAGAACAAGAAGAACTAGAATTAGAAACAGAAGAATAAGCCTAAAAAGCGGAAATAAGAGAAGAATAAGCCGAAACAGCAGAAGGAAAAGAAGATTAAGCTGAAAAAGAAGCAGAAGAAGATGAACTTGAAAAAGCAAAAATGCAGAAGCAGAAGACGATGAAGAAGAAGAAGAAGGAGATGTAGAATTACTAAAACAAGAAGAACTACAAGAACAATAAGAACAAGAAGTAGAAACAGAAGAATAAGAGGAAAAAGCAAAAATAACAGAAGAATTCGAAAAAGCAGAAATAACAGAAGAATAAGCTGAAAAAGCAGAATAACAGAATAAGCTGATGAAGAAGCAGAAGAAGCAGATGGAGAAGAAGGAGAAGGAGAGGTAGAACTACAAGAAGAACAAGAAGAACAAGAAGTAGAAGGAGAAGAATAAGCTGAAAAAGCAGAAATAACAGAAGAATAAGCCGAAAAAGCAGAAATAACAGAATAAGCTAATGAAGAAGCAGAAGAAGCAGATGAAGAAGAAGAAGAAGGAGATGTAGAACTACAAAGAACAAAAAGAACTAAAAGAACAGGAAGAACAAGAAGTAGAAAAAGAATAAGAAGGCAAAAAAGAAGAAATAACAGAAGAGAAAGCCGAAACAGCAGAAATAATAGAAGAATAAGCTGACAAAGAGATGTAGAAGTACAAGAAGAACAAGAAGAACTAAAAGAACAAAAAGAACAAGAAGTAGAAACAGAAGAATAAGAGGAAAAAGCAGAAGTAACAGAAGAAAAAGCCGAAAAAGAAGAAATCACAGGAGAATAAGACGAAACAGCAGAAATAATAGAAGAATAAGCCAAAAATACAGAAATAACAGAAGAATCAGCTGAGGAAGAAGCAGGAGAAGAAGTAATTGAAAATGCAAAAAAATGCAGAAGAAACAGAAGATGACGACGAAGAAGGAGAAGGAGATGTAGAACTACAAGAAGAACAAGAAGAAATAAAAGAACAAAAAGTAGAAACAGAAGAATAAGCCGAAAAAGCAGAAATAACAGAAGAATAAGCCGAAAGAGCAGAAATTACAGAAGCATAAGCTGAAAATAAGAAGAAGAAGAAGAAGTAATTGAAAAAGGAAAATATTCAGAAGAAACAGAAAAAGATGGAGAAGAAGAAGGAGATATAGAACTACAAGAAGAACAAGAAGAACTAGCAGAACAAGAAGAACAAGAAGAAACAGAAGAATAAGAGGAGAAAGCAGAAATAACAGAAGAATAAGCCGAAAAAGCAGAAATAACAGAAGAATAAGACGAAAGAGCAGAAATTACAGAAGCATAAGCTGAAAATAAGAAGAAGAAGAAGAAGTAATTGAAAAAGGAAAATATTCAGAAGAAACAGAAAAAGATGGAGAAGAAGAAGGACATATAGAACTACAAGAAGAACAAGAAGAACTAGCAGAACAAGAAGAACAAGAAGAAACAGAAGAATAAGAGGAGAAAGCAGAAATAACAGAAGAAGAAGGCGAAAAAGCAGAAATAACAGAAGAATAAGACGAAACAGCAGAAATAACAGAAGAAAAAGGCAAAAATGCAGAAATCACAGAAGATTCAGCTGAGGAAGAAGCCGGAGAAGAAGAAGTAATTGAAAAAGCAAAAGATGCAGAAGAAACAGAAGAAGATGAAAAAGAAGAAGAAGGAGATATAGAACTACAAGAAAAACAAGAAGAACTAAAAGAACAAGAATAACAAGAATTAGAAACTGAAGAATAAGACGATAAAGCACAAATAACAGTAGAGGCAGCTGAGGAAGAAGCAGAAAAAGGAGAAGAATAAGAAGTAATTGAAAAAGCAAAAAATGCAGAAGAAACAGAAGAAGATGAAGAAGAAGAGGAAGGAGATGTAGAACTACAGGAAGAACAAGAATAACTAAAAGAACAGGAAGAACAAGAAGTAGAAAAAGAATAAGCCAAAAACGCAGAAATAACAGAAGAATAAGCCGAAAAAGCAGAAATAACCGTAGATTAAGCTGAGGAAGAAGCAGAGGAAGCAGAAGAAGTAATTGAAAAAGCAAAAATGCAGAAGAATATGAAGAAGAAGGAGATGTAGAACTACTAGAAGAACAGGAAAAAATAGATGAACAAAAGAACAAGAAAAAGAATAACAAAATAATAACAAGAATAACAGAATAACAAGCTGATATAGAATAAGAAGCTGATGAAGAATCCGAAGAAGCAGATGAAGAAGAAGAAGAAGGAGATATAGAACTACAAGAAGAACAACAAGAATTGCAAGAACAAGAAGAAGAAACAGAAGAATAAGAGGAAAAAGCAGAAATAACTGAAGAATAAGCCAAAAAAGCAAAAATAACAGAAGAATAAGCCGAAAAAGCAAAAATAACAGAAGACTCAGCTGAAGAAGAAGCAGATGAAGCAGAATGAGAGCAAGTAATTGAAAAATAAAAAAATACAGAAGAAAGAGAAGATGAAGAAGAAGAACAAGGAGATATAGAACTACAAGAAGAACTAGAAGAACATCAATAGCAAGAAGTAGAATAGGAAGAATAAGAGGAAAAAGCAAAACTAAGAGAAGAAGCCGAAACAGCAGAAATAATAGAAGAATAAGCTGAAAAAGAAACAGAAGAAGCAGAAGAAGAAGGACTTGAAAAAGCAAAAAATGAAGAAGAAACAAAAGATGATGAAGAAGAAGACGGGGATGTAGAAGTACAAGAAGAACAAGAAGAACTAAAAGAACAAGAAAAACAAGAAGTAGAAACAGAAGAATAAGACAAGAAAGGAGAACTAACAGAAGAATGAGTCGAAAAAGCAGAAATAAAAGCAGAATAAGCTGAAAAAGAAGCAGCAGAAGAAGAAGTACTTGAAAGAGCAAAAAATTCAGAAGAAACAGAAGAAGTTGAAGAAGTAGAAGAAGGAGATGTAGAACTAAGGAAGAACAAGAAGTACTAGAAGAACAAGATGAACAAGAAGAAACAGAAGAATAATGGGAAAAAGCAAAAAGAGCAGAAGAATCAGCCGAAAAACCAGAAATAACAGAAGATTCAGCTGAGGAAGAAGCAGAAAAAGCAGAGGAGTAATTGCAAAAGCAAAAAAAAAAAAAACAGAAGAAACAGAAGAAGATGATGAAGAAGAAGGAAATGTGGAACTACAAGAACAAGAAGAAGGAGAAGAACAATAAGAGCAAAAATTAGAATAGGAAGAATAAGATGAAAAATCAGAAATAACAAATGAATAAGCCGAAAAAGAAGAAATATCAGAAGAATAAGCCAAAACAGCAGAAATAACAGAAGAATCAGCTGAAGAAGAAGCATAAGCATAATGAGAGCAAGTAATTGAAAAAGCCAAAAATGAAGAAGTCACAGAAGATGAAGAAGAAGAAGAACATATAGAACTACAAGAAGAACAAAAGAACTAAAAGAACAAGGAGAACAAGAAGTAGAAACAGAAGAATAAGAGGAAAAAGCAAAAATAACAGAAGAAGCCGAAAGAGCAGAAATAACAGAAGAATAAGCTGATGAAGAAGCAGAAGACGCAAAAGAAGTAGAAGTAATTGAAAAAACAAATTGTGCAGAAGAAACAGAATGTGAAGAAGAAGAAGAAGGAGATGTAGAACTACAAGAAGAACAAGGAGAATTAGAAGAACAAGATGAAAAAAAGAATAATAGGAGAAAGCAGAAATAACAGAAGCACAAGCCGAAAAGCAGAAATAACAGAAGAATAAGACGAAACAGCAGAAATAACAGAAGAATCAGCCAAAAATGCTGAAATAAGAGAAGATACAGTGGAGGAAGCAGCATAAGAAGAAGAATTAATTGAAAAAGCAAAAAATGCAGAAGAAACAGAAGAAGTTGAAGAAGAAGATGGAGATGTAGAAATACAAGAAGAAAAAGACGAACTAGAAGAACAAGAAGAACTAGAATTAGAAACAGAAGAATAAGCCTAAAAAGCGGAAATAAGAGAAGAATAAGCCGAAACAGCAGAAGGAAAAGAAGATTAAGCTGAAAAAGAAGCAGAAGAAGATGAACTTGAAAAAGCAAAAATGCAGAAGCAGAAGACGATGAAGAAGAAGAAGAAGGAGATGTAGAATTACTAAAACAAGAAGAACTACAAGAACAATAAGAACAAGAAGTAGAAACAGAAGAATAAGAGGAAAAAGCAAAAATAACAGAAGAATTCGAAAAAGCAGAAATAACAGAAGAATAAGCTGAAAAAGCAGAATAACAGAATAAGCTGATGAAGAAGCAGAAGAAGCAGATGGAGAAGAAGGAGAAGGAGAGGTAGAACTACAAGAAGAACAAGAAGAACAAGAAGTAGAAGGAGAAGAATAAGCTGAAAAAGCAGAAATAACAGAAGAATAAGCCGAAAAAGCAGAAATAACAGAATAAGCTAATGAAGAAGCAGAAGAAGCAGATGAAGAAGAAGAAGAAGGAGATGTAGAACTACAAAGAACAAAAAGAACTAAAAGAACAGGAAGAACAAGAAGTAGAAAAAGAATAAGAAGGCAAAAAAGAAGAAATAACAGAAGAGAAAGCCGAAACAGCAGAAATAATAGAAGAATAAGCTGACAAAGAGATGTAGAAGTACAAGAAGAACAAGAAGAACTAAAAGAACAAAAAGAACAAGAAGTAGAAACAGAAGAATAAGAGGAAAAAGCAGAAGTAACAGAAGAAAAAGCCGAAAAAGAAGAAATCACAGGAGAATAAGACGAAACAGCAGAAATAATAGAAGAATAAGCCAAAAATACAGAAATAACAGAAGAATCAGCTGAGGAAGAAGCAGGAGAAGAAGTAATTGAAAATGCAAAAAAATGCAGAAGAAACAGAAGATGACGACGAAGAAGGAGAAGGAGATGTAGAACTACAAGAAGAACAAGAAGAAATAAAAGAACAAAAAGTAGAAACAGAAGAATAAGCCGAAAAAGCAGAAATAACAGAAGAATAAGCCGAAAGAGCAGAAATTACAGAAGCATAAGCTGAAAATAAGAAGAAGAAGAAGAAGTAATTGAAAAAGGAAAATATTCAGAAGAAACAGAAAAAGATGGAGAAGAAGAAGGAGATATAGAACTACAAGAAGAACAAGAAGAACTAGCAGAACAAGAAGAACAAGAAGAAACAGAAGAATAAGAGGAGAAAGCAGAAATAACAGAAGAATAAGCCGAAAAAGCAGAAATAACAGAAGAATAAGACGAAAGAGCAGAAATTACAGAAGCATAAGCTGAAAATAAGAAGAAGAAGAAGAAGTAATTGAAAAAGGAAAATATTCAGAAGAAACAGAAAAAGATGGAGAAGAAGAAGGACATATAGAACTACAAGAAGAACAAGAAGAACTAGCAGAACAAGAAGAACAAGAAGAAACAGAAGAATAAGAGGAGAAAGCAGAAATAACAGAAGAAGAAGGCGAAAAAGCAGAAATAACAGAAGAATAAGACGAAACAGCAGAAATAACAGAAGAAAAAGGCAAAAATGCAGAAATCACAGAAGATTCAGCTGAGGAAGAAGCCGGAGAAGAAGAAGTAATTGAAAAAGCAAAAGATGCAGAAGAAACAGAAGAAGATGAAAAAGAAGAAGAAGGAGATATAGAACTACAAGAAAAACAAGAAGAACTAAAAGAACAAGAATAACAAGAATTAGAAACTGAAGAATAAGACGATAAAGCACAAATAACAGTAGAGGCAGCTGAGGAAGAAGCAGAAAAAGGAGAAGAATAAGAAGTAATTGAAAAAGCAAAAAATGCAGAAGAAACAGAAGAAGATGAAGAAGAAGAGGAAGGAGATGTAGAACTACAGGAAGAACAAGAATAACTAAAAGAACAGGAAGAACAAGAAGTAGAAAAAGAATAAGCCAAAAACGCAGAAATAACAGAAGAATAAGCCGAAAAAGCAGAAATAACCGTAGATTAAGCTGAGGAAGAAGCAGAGGAAGCAGAAGAAGTAATTGAAAAAGCAAAAATGCAGAAGAATATGAAGAAGAAGGAGATGTAGAACTACTAGAAGAACAGGAAAAAATAGATGAACAAAAGAACAAGAAAAAGAATAACAAAATAATAACAAGAATAACAGAATAACAAGCTGATATAGAATAAGAAGCTGATGAAGAATCCGAAGAAGCAGATGAAGAAGAAGAAGAAGGAGATATAGAACTACAAGAAGAACAACAAGAATTGCAAGAACAAGAAGAAGAAACAGAAGAATAAGAGGAAAAAGCAGAAATAACTGAAGAATAAGCCAAAAAAGCAAAAATAACAGAAGAATAAGCCGAAAAAGCAAAAATAACAGAAGACTCAGCTGAAGAAGAAGCAGATGAAGCAGAATGAGAGCAAGTAATTGAAAAATAAAAAAATACAGAAGAAAGAGAAGATGAAGAAGAAGAACAAGGAGATATAGAACTACAAGAAGAACTAGAAGAACATCAATAGCAAGAAGTAGAATAGGAAGAATAAGAGGAAAAAGCAAAACTAAGAGAAGAAGCCGAAACAGCAGAAATAATAGAAGAATAAGCTGAAAAAGAAACAGAAGAAGCAGAAGAAGAAGGACTTGAAAAAGCAAAAAATGAAGAAGAAACAAAAGATGATGAAGAAGAAGACGGGGATGTAGAAGTACAAGAAGAACAAGAAGAACTAAAAGAACAAGAAAAACAAGAAGTAGAAACAGAAGAATAAGACAAGAAAGGAGAACTAACAGAAGAATGAGTCGAAAAAGCAGAAATAAAAGCAGAATAAGCTGAAAAAGAAGCAGCAGAAGAAGAAGTACTTGAAAGAGCAAAAAATTCAGAAGAAACAGAAGAAGTTGAAGAAGTAGAAGAAGGAGATGTAGAACTAAGGAAGAACAAGAAGTACTAGAAGAACAAGATGAACAAGAAGAAACAGAAGAATAATGGGAAAAAGCAAAAAGAGCAGAAGAATCAGCCGAAAAACCAGAAATAACAGAAGATTCAGCTGAGGAAGAAGCAGAAAAAGCAGAGGAGTAATTGCAAAAGCAAAAAAAAAAAAAACAGAAGAAACAGAAGAAGATGATGAAGAAGAAGGAAATGTGGAACTACAAGAACAAGAAGAAGGAGAAGAACAATAAGAGCAAAAATTAGAATAGGAAGAATAAGATGAAAAATCAGAAATAACAAATGAATAAGCCGAAAAAGAAGAAATATCAGAAGAATAAGCCAAAACAGCAGAAATAACAGAAGAATCAGCTGAAGAAGAAGCATAAGCATAATGAGAGCAAGTAATTGAAAAAGCCAAAAATGAAGAAGTCACAGAAGATGAAGAAGAAGAAGAACATATAGAACTACAAGAAGAACAAAAGAACTAAAAGAACAAGGAGAACAAGAAGTAGAAACAGAAGAATAAGAGGAAAAAGCAAAAATAACAGAAGAAGCCGAAAGAGCAGAAATAACAGAAGAATAAGCTGATGAAGAAGCAGAAGACGCAAAAGAAGTAGAAGTAATTGAAAAAACAAATTGTGCAGAAGAAACAGAATGTGAAGAAGAAGAAGAAGGAGATGTAGAACTACAAGAAGAACAAGGAGAATTAGAAGAACAAGATGAAAAAAAGAATAATAGGAGAAAGCAGAAATAACAGAAGCACAAGCCGAAAAGCAGAAATAACAGAAGAATAAGACGAAACAGCAGAAATAACAGAAGAATAAGCCAAAAATGCTGAAATAAGAGAAGATACAGTGGAGGAAGCAGCATAAGAAGAAGAATTAATTGAAAAAGCAAAAAATGCAGAAGAAACAGAAGAAGTTGAAGAAGAAGATGGAGATGTAGAAATACAAGAAGAAAAAGACGAACTAGAAGAACAAGAAGAACTAGAATTAGAAACAGAAGAATAAGCCTAAAAAGCGGAAATAAGAGAAGAATAAGCCGAAACAGCAGAAGGAAAAGAAGATTAAGCTGAAAAAGAAGCAGAAGAAGATGAACTTGAAAAAGCAAAAAATGCAGAAGCAGAAGACGATGAAGAAGAAGAAGAAGGAGATGTAGAATTACTAAAACAAGAAGAACTACAAGAACAATAAGAACAAGAAGTAGAAACAGAAGAATAAGAGGAAAAAGCAAAAATAACAGAAGAATTCGAAAAAGCAGAAATAACAGAAGAATAAGCTGAAAAAGCAGAATAACAGAATAAGCTGATGAAGAAGCAGAAGAAGCAGATGGAGAAGAAGGAGAAGGAGAGGTAGAACTACAAGAAGAACAAGAAGAACAAGAAGTAGAAAGAGAAGAATAAGCTGAAAAAGCAGAAATAACAGAAGAATAAGCCGAAAAAGCAGAAATAACAGAATAAGCTAATGAAGAAGCAGAAGAAGCAGATGAAGAAGAAGAAGAAGGAGATGTAGAACTACAAAGAACAAAAAGAACTAAAAGAACAGGAAGAACAAGAAGTAGAAAAAGAATAAGAAGGCAAAAAAGAAGAAATAACAGAAGAGAAAGCCGAAACAGCAGAAATAATAGAAGAATAAGCTGACAAAGAGATGTAGAAGTACAAGAAGAACAAGAAGAACTAAAAGAACAAAAAGAACAAGAAGTAGAAACAGAAGAATAAGAGGAAAAAGCAGAAGTAACAGAAGAAAAAGCCGAAAAAGAAGAAATCACAGGAGAATAAGACGAAACAGCAGAAATAATAGAAGAATAAGCCAAAAATGCAGAAATAACAGAAGAATCAGCTGAGGAAGAAGCAGGAGAAGAAGTAATTGAAAATGCAAAAAAATGCAGAAGAAACAGAAGATGACGACGAAGAAGGAGAAGGAGATGTAGAACTACAAGAAGAACAAGAAGAAATAAAAGAACAAAAAGTAGAAACAGAAGAATAAGCCGAAAAAGCAGAAATAACAGAAGAATAAGCCGAAAGAGCAGAAATTACAGAAGCATAAGCTGAAAATAAGAAGAAGAAGAAGAAGTAATTGAAAAAGGAAAATATTCAGAAGAAACAGAAAAAGATGGAGAAGAAGAAGGAGATATAGAACTACAAGAAGAACAAGAAGAACTAGCAGAACAAGAAGAACAAGAAGAAACAGAAGAATAAGAGGAGAAAGCAGAAATAACAGAAGAAGAAGGCGAAAAAGCAGAAATAACAGAAGAATAAGACGAAACAGCAGAAATAACAGAAGAAAAAGGCAAAAATGCAGAAATCACAGAAGATTCAGCTGAGGAAGAAGCCGGAGAAGAAGAAGTAATTGAAAAAGCAAAAGATGCAGAAGAAACAGAAGAAGATGAAAAAGAAGAAGAAGGAGATATAGAACTACAAGAAAAACAAGAAGAACTAAAAGAACAAGAATAACAAGAATTAGAAACTGAAGAATAAGACGATAAAGCACAAATAACAGTAGAGGCAGCTGAGGAAGAAGCAGAAAAAGGAGAAGAATAAGAAGTAATTGAAAAAGCAAAAAATGCAGAAGAAACAGAAGAAGATGAAGAAGAAGAGGAAGGAGATGTAGAACTACAGGAAGAACAAGAATAACTAAAAGAACAGGAAGAACAAGAAGTAGAAAAAGAATAAGCCAAAAACGCAGAAATTACAGAAGAATAAGCCGAAAAAGCAGAAATAACCGTAGATTAAGCTGAGGAAGAAGCAGAGGAAGCAGAAGAAGTAATTGAAAAAGCAAAAATGCAGAAGAATATGAAGAAGAAGGAGATGTAGAACTACTAGAAGAACAGGGAAAAATAGATGAACAAAAGAACAAGAAAAAGAATAACAAAATAATAACAAGAATAACAGAATAACAAGCTGATATAGAATAAGAAGCTGATGAAGAATCCGAAGAAGCAGATGAAGAAGAAGAAGAAGGAGATATAGAACTACAAGAAGAACAACAAGAATTGCAAGAACAAGAAGAAGAAACAGAAGAATAAGAGGAAAAAGCAGAAATAACTGAAGAATAAGCCAAAAAAGCAAAAATAACAGAAGAATAAGCCGAAAAAGCAAAAATAACAGAAGACTCAGCTGAAGAAGAAGCAGATGAAGCAGAATGAGAGCAAGTAATTGAAAAATAAAAAAATACAGAAGAAACAGAAGATGAAGAAGAAGAACAAGGAGATATAGAACTACAAGAAGAACTAGAAGAACATCAATAGCAAGAAGTAGAATAGGAAGAATAAGAGGAAAAAGCAAAACTAAGAGAAGAAGCCGAAACAGCAGAAATAATAGAAGAATAAGCTGAAAAAGAAACAGAAGAAGCAGAAGAAGAAGGACTTGAAAAAGCAAAAAATGAAGAAGAAACAAAAGATGATGAAGAAGAAGACGGGGATGTAGAAGTACAAGAAGAACAAGAAGAACTAAAAGAACAAGAAAAACAAGAAGTAGAAACAGAAGAATAAGACAAGAAAGGAGAACTAACAGAAGAATGAGTCGAAAAAGCAGAAATAAAAGCAGAATAAGCTGAAAAAGAAGCAGCAGAAGAAGAAGTACTTGAAAGAGCAAAAAATTCAGAAGAAACAGAAGAAGTTGAAGAAGTAGAAGAAGGAGATGTAGAACTAAGGAAGAACAAGAAGTACTAGAAGAACAAGATGAACAAGAAGAAACAGAAGAATAATGGGAAAAAGCAAAAAGAGCAGAAGAATCAGCCGAAAAACCAGAAATAACAGAAGATTCAGCTGAGGAAGAAGCAGAAAAAGCAGAGGAGTAATTGCAAAAGCAAAAAAAAAAAAAACAGAAGAAACAGAAGAAGATGATGAAGAAGAAGGAAATGTGGAACTACAAGAACAAGAAGAAGGAGAAGAACAATAAGAGCAAGAATTAGAATAGGAAGAATAAGATGAAAAATCAGAAATAACAAATGAATAAGCCGAAAAAGAAGAAATATCAGAAGAATAAGCCAAAACAGCAGAAATAACAGAAGAATCAGCTGAAGAAGAAGCATAAGCATAATGAGAGCAAGTAATTGAAAAAGCCAAAAATGAAGAAGTCACAGAAGATGAAGAAGAAGAAGAACATATAGAACTACAAGAAGAACAAAAGAACTAAAAGAACAAGGAGAACAAGAAGTAGAAACAGAAGAATAAGAGGAAAAAGCAAAAATAACAGAAGAAGCCGAAAGAGCAGAAATAACAGAAGAATAAGCTGATGAAGAAGCAGAAGACGCAAAAGAAGTAGAAGTAATTGAAAAAACAAATTGTGCAGAAGAAACAGAATGTGAAGAAGAAGAAGAAGGAGATGTAGAACTACAAGAAGAACAAGGAGAATTAGAAGAACAAGATGAAAAAAAGAATAATAGGAGAAAGCAGAAATAACAGAAGCACAAGCCGAAAAGCAGAAATAACAGAAGAATAAGACGAAACAGCAGAAATAACAGAAGAATAAGCCAAAAATGCTGAAATAAGAGAAGATACAGTGGAGGAAGCAGCATAAGAAGAAGAATTAATTGAAAAAGCAAAAAATGCAGAAGAAACAGAAGAAGTTGAAGAAGAAGATGGAGATGTAGAAATACAAGAAGAAAAAGACGAACTAGAAGAACAAGAAGAACTAGAATTAGAAACAGAAGAATAAGCCGAAAAAGCGGAAATAAGAGAAGAATAAGCCGAAACAGCAGAAGGAAAAGAAGATTAAGCTGAAAAAGAAGCAGAAGAAGATGAACTTGAAAAAGCAAAAATGCAGAAGCAGAAGACGATGAAGAAGAAGAAGAAGGAGATGTAGAATTACTAAAACAAGAAGAACTACAAGAACAATAAGAACAAGAAGTAGAAACAGAAGAATAAGAGGAAAAAGCAAAAATAACAGAAGAATTCGAAAAAGCAGAAATAACAGAAGAATAAGCTGAAAAAGCAGAATAACAGAATAAGCTGATGAAGAAGCAGAAGAAGCAGATGGAGAAGAAGGAGAAGGAGAGGTAGAACTACAAGAAGAACAAGAAGAACAAGAAGTAGAAAGAGAAGAATAAGCTGAAAAAGCAGAAATAACAGAAGAATAAGCCGAAAAAGCAGAAATAACAGAATAAGCTAATGAAGAAGCAGAAGAAGCAGATGAAAGAAGAAGAAGAAGGAGATGTAGAACTACAAAGAACAAAAAGAACTAAAAGAACAGGAAGAACAAGAAGTAGAAAAAGAATAAGAAGGCAAAAAAGAAGAAATAACAGAAGAGAAAGCCGAAACAGCAGAAATAATAGAAGAATAAGCTGACAAAGAGATGTAGAAGTACAAGAAGAACAAGAAGAACTAAAAGAACAAAAAGAACAAGAAGTAGAAACAGAAGAATAAGAGGAAAAAGCAGAAGTAACAGAAGAAAAAGCCGAAAAAGAAGAAATAACAGGAGAATAAGACGAAACAGCAGAAATAATAGAAGAATAAGCCAAAAATGCAGAAATAACAGAAGAATCAGCTGAGGAAGAAGCAGGAGAAGAAGTAATTGAAAATGCAAAAAAATGCAGAAAAAACAGAAGATGACGACGAAGAAGGAGAAGGAGATGTAGAACTACAAGAAGAACAAGAAGAAATAAAAGAACAAAAAGTAGAAACAGAAGAATAAGCCGAAAAAGCAGAAATAACAGAAGAATAAGCCGAAAGAGCAGAAATTACAGAAGCATAAGCTGAAAATAAGAAGAAGAAGAAGAAGTAATTGAAAAAGGAAAATATTCAGAAGAAACAGAAAAAGATGGAGAAGAAGAAGGAGATATAGAACTACAAGAAGAACAAGAAGAACTAGCAGAACAAGAAGAACAAGAAGAAACAGAAGAATAAGAGGAGAAAGCAGAAATAACAGAAGAAGAAGGCGAAAAAGCAGAAATAACAGAAGAATAAGACGAAACAGCAGAAATAACAGAAGAAAAAGGCAAAAATGCAGAAATCACAGAAGATTCAGCTGAGGAAGAAGCCGGAGAAGAAGAAGTAATTGAAAAAGCAAAAGATGCAGAAGAAACAGAAGAAGATGAAAAAGAAGAAGAAGGAGATATAGAACTACAAGAAAAACAAGAAGAACTAAAAGAACAAGAATAACAAGAATTAGAAACTGAAGAATAAGACGATAAAGCACAAATAACAGTAGAGGCAGCTGAGGAAGAAGCAGAAAAAGGAGAAGAATAAGAAGTAATTGAAAAAGCAAAAAATGCAGAAGAAACAGAAGAAGATGAAGAAGAAGAGGAAGGAGATGTAGAACTACAGGAAGAACAAGAATAACTAAAAGAACAGGAAGAACAAGAAGTAGAAAAAGAATAAGCCAAAAACGCAGAAATTACAGAAGAATAAGCCGAAAAAGCAGAAATAACCGTAGATTAAGCTGAGGAAGAAGCAGAGGAAGCAGAAGAAGTAATTGAAAAAGCAAAAATGCAGAAGAATATGAAGAAGAAGGAGATGTAGAACTACTAGAAGAACAGGGAAAAATAGATGAACAAAAGAACAAGAAAAAGAATAACAAAATAATAACAAGAATAACAGAATAACAAGCTGATATAGAATAAGAAGCTGATGAAGAATCCGAAGAAGCAGATGAAGAAGAAGAAGAAGGAGATATAGAACTACAAGAAGAACAACAAGAATTGCAAGAACAAGAAGAAGAAACAGAAGAATAAGAGGAAAAAGCAGAAATAACTGAAGAATAAGCCAAAAAAGCAAAAATAACAGAAGAATAAGCCGAAAAAGCAAAAATAACAGAAGACTCAGCTGAAGAAGAAGCAGATGAAGCAGAATGAGAGCAAGTAATTGAAAAATAAAAAAATACAGAAGAAACAGAAGATGAAGAAGAAGAACAAGGAGATATAGAACTACAAGAAGAACTAGAAGAACATCAATAGCAAGAAGTAGAATAGGAAGAATAAGAGGAAAAAGCAAAACTAAGAGAAGAAGCCGAAACAGCAGAAATAATAGAAGAATAAGCTGAAAAAGAAACAGAAGAAGCAGAAGAAGAAGGACTTGAAAAAGCAAAAAATGAAGAAGAAACAAAAGATGATGAAGAAGAAGACGGGGATGTAGAAGTACAAGAAGAACAAGAAGAACTAAAAGAACAAGAAAAACAAGAAGTAGAAACAGAAGAATAAGACAAGAAAGGAGAACTAACAGAAGAATGAGTCGAAAAAGCAGAAATAAAAGCAGAATAAGCTGAAAAAGAAGCAGCAGAAGAAGAAGTACTTGAAAGAGCAAAAAATTCAGAAGAAACAGAAGAAGTTGAAGAAGTAGAAGAAGGAGATGTAGAACTAAGGAAGAACAAGAAGTACTAGAAGAACAAGATGAACAAGAAGAAACAGAAGAATAATGGGAAAAAGCAAAAAGAGCAGAAGAATCAGCCGAAAAACCAGAAATAACAGAAGATTCAGCTGAGGAAGAAGCAGAAAAAGCAGAGGAGTAATTGCAAAAGCAAAAAAAAAAAAGAGAAGAAACAGAAGAAGATGATGAAGAAGAAGGAAATGTGGAACTACAAGAACAAGAAGAAGGAGAAGAACAATAAGAGCAAGAATTAGAATAGGAAGAATAAGATGAAAAATCAGAAATAACAAATGAATAAGCCGAAAAAGAAGAAATATCAGAAGAATAAGCCAAAACAGCAGAAATAACAGAAGAATCAGCTGAAGAAGAAGCATAAGCATAATGAGAGCAAGTAATTGAAAAAGCCAAAAATGAAGAAGTCACAGAAGATGAAGAAGAAGAAGAACATATAGAACTACAAGAAGAACAAAAGAACTAAAAGAACAAGGAGAACAAGAAGTAGAAACAGAAGAATAAGAGGAAAAAGCAAAAATAACAGAAGAAGCCGAAAGAGCAGAAATAACAGAAGAATAAGCTGATGAAGAAGCAGAAGACGCAAAAGAAGTAGAAGTAATTGAAAAAACAAATTGTGCAGAAGAAACAGAATGTGAAGAAGAAGAAGAAGGAGATGTAGAACTACAAGAAGAACAAGGAGAATTAGAAGAACAAGATGAAAAAAAGAATAATAGGAGAAAGCAGAAATAACAGAAGCACAAGCCGAAAAGCAGAAATAACAGAAGAATAAGACGAAACAGCAGAAATAACAGAAGAATAAGCCAAAAATGCTGAAATAAGAGAAGATACAGTGGAGGAAGCAGCATAAGAAGAAGAATTAATTGAAAAAGCAAAAAATGCAGAAGAAACAGAAGAAGTTGAAGAAGAAGATGGAGATGTAGAAATACAAGAAGAAAAAGACGAACTAGAAGAACAAGAAGAACTAGAATTAGAAACAGAAGAATAAGCCGAAAAAGCGGAAATAAGAGAAGAATAAGCCGAAACAGCAGAAGGAAAAGAAGATTAAGCTGAAAAAGAAGCAGAAGAAGATGAACTTGAAAAAGCAAAAATGCAGAAGCAGAAGACGATGAAGAAGAAGAAGAAGGAGATGTAGAATTACTAAAACAAGAAGAACTACAAGAACAATAAGAACAAGAAGTAGAAACAGAAGAATAAGAGGAAAAAGCAAAAATAACAGAAGAATTCGAAAAAGCAGAAATAACAGAAGAATAAGCTGAAAAAGCAGAATAACAGAATAAGCTGATGAAGAAGCAGAAGAAGCAGATGGAGAAGAAGGAGAAGGAGAGGTAGAACTACAAGAAGAACAAGAAGAACAAGAAGTAGAAAGAGAAGAATAAGCTGAAAAAGCAGAAATAACAGAAGAATAAGCCGAAAAAGCAGAAATAACAGAATAAGCTAATGAAGAAGCAGAAGAAGCAGATGAAAGAAGAAGAAGAAGGAGATGTAGAACTACAAAGAACAAAAAGAACTAAAAGAACAGGAAGAACAAGAAGTAGAAAAAGAATAAGAAGGCAAAAAAGAAGAAATAACAGAAGAGAAAGCCGAAACAGCAGAAATAATAGAAGAATAAGCTGACAAAGAGATGTAGAAGTACAAGAAGAACAAGAAGAACTAAAAGAACAAAAAGAACAAGAAGTAGAAACAGAAGAATAAGAGGAAAAAGCAGAAGTAACAGAAGAAAAAGCCGAAAAAGAAGAAATAACAGGAGAATAAGACGAAACAGCAGAAATAATAGAAGAATAAGCCAAAAATGCAGAAATAACAGAAGAATCAGCTGAGGAAGAAGCAGGAGAAGAAGTAATTGAAAATGCAAAAAAATGCAGAAAAAACAGAAGATGACGACGAAGAAGGAGAAGGAGATGTAGAACTACAAGAAGAACAAGAAGAAATAAAAGAACAAAAAGTAGAAACAGAAGAATAAGCCGAAAAAGCAGAAATAACAGAAGAATAAGCCGAAAGAGCAGAAAGTACAGAAGCATAAGCTGAAAATAAGAAGAAGAAGAAGAAGTAATTGAAAAAGGAAAATATTCAGAAGAAACAGAAAAAGATGGAGAAGAAGAAGGAGATATAGAACTACAAGAAGAACAAGAAGAACTAGCAGAACAAGAAGAACAAGAAGAAACAGAAGAATAAGAGGAGAAAGCAGAAATAACAGAAGAAGAAGGCGAAAAAGCAGAAATAACAGAAGAATAAGACGAAACAGCAGAAATAACAGAAGAAAAAGGCAAAAATGCAGAAATCACAGAAGATTCAGCTGAGGAAGAAGCCGGAGAAGAAGAAGTAATTGAAAAAGCAAAAGATGCAGAAGAAACAGAAGAAGATGAAAAAGAAGAAGAAGGAGATATAGAACTACAAGACAAACAAGAAGAACTAAAAGAACAAGAATAACAAGAATTAGAAACTGAAGAATAAGACGATAAAGCACAAATAACAGTAGAGGCAGCTGAGGAAGAAGCAGAAAAAGGAGAAGAATAAGAAGTAATTGAAAAAGCAAAAAATGCGGAAGAAACAGAAGAAGATGAAGAAGAAGAAGTAGGAGATGTAGAACTACAGGAAGAACAAGAATAACTAAAAGAACAGGAAGAACAAGAAGTAGAAAAAGAATAAGCCAAAAACACAGAAATAACAGAAGAATAAGCCGAAAAAGCAGAAATAACCGTAGATTAAGCTGAGGAAGAAGATGAGGAAGCAGAAGAAGTAATTGAAAAAGCAAAAATGCAGAAGAATATGAAGAAGAAGGAGATGTAGAACTACTAGAAGAACAGGAAAAAATAGATGAACAAAAGAACAAGAAAAAGAATAACAAAATAATAACAAGAATAACAGAATAACAAGCTGATATAGAATAAGAAGCTGATGAAGAATCCGAAGAAGCAGATGAAGAAGAAGAAGAAGGAGATATAGAACTACAAGAAGAACAACAAGAATTGCAAGAACAAGAAGAAGAAACAGAAGAATAAGAGGAAAAAGCAGAAATAACTGAAGAATAAGCCAAAAAAGCAAAAATAACAGAAGAACAAGCCGAAAAAGCAAAAATAACAGAAGACTCAGCTGAAGAAGAAGCAGATGAAGCAGAATGAGAGCAAGTAATTGAAAAATAAAAAAATACAGAAGAAAGAGAAGATGAAGAAGAAGAACAAGGAGATATAGAACTACAAGAAGAACTAGAAGAACATCAATAGCTAGAAGTAGAATAGGAAGAATAAGAGGAAAAAGCAAAAATAAGAGAAGAAGCCGAAACAGCAGAAATAATAGAAGAATAAGCTGAAAAAGAAACAGAAGAAGCAGAAGAAGAAGGACTTGAAAAAGCAAAAAATGCAGAAGAAACAGAAGATGAAGAAGAAGAAGACGGGGATGTAGAAGTACAAGAAGAACAAGAAGAACTAAAAGAACAAGAAAAACAAGAAGTAGAAACAGAAGAATAAGACAAGAAAGGAGAACTAACAGAAGAATGAGTCGAAAAAGCAGAAATAAAAGCAGAATAAGCTGAAAAAGAAGCAGCAGAAGAAGAAGTACTTGAAAGAGCAAAAAATTCAGAAGAAACAGAAGGAGATGAAGAAGTAGAAGAAGGAGATGTAGAACTAAGGAAGAACAAGAAGTACTAGAAGAACAAGATGAACAAGAAGAAACAGAAGAATAATGGGAAAAAGCAAAAAGAACAGAAGTATCAGCCGAAAAACCAGAAATAACAGAAGATTCAGCTGAGGAAGAAGCAGAAAAAGCAGAGGAGTAATTGAAAAAAGCAAAAAAAAAAAAACAGAATAAACAGAAGAAGATGATGAAGAAGATGGAAATGTGGAACTACAAGAACAAGAAGAAGGAGAAGAACAATAATAGCAAGAATTAGAATAGGAAGAATAAGATGAAAAATCAGAAATAACAACTGAATAAGCCGAAAAAGAAGAAATATCAGAAGAATAAGCCAAAACAGCAGAAATAACAGAAGAATCAGCTGAAGAAGAAGCATAAGCATAATAAGAGCAAGTAATTGAAAAAGCCAAAAATGAAGAAGTCACAGAAGATGAAGAAGAAGAACATATAGAACTACAAGAAGAACAAAAGAACTAAAAGAACAAGGAGAACAAGAAGTAGAAACAGAAGAATAAGAGGAAAAAGCAAAAATAACAGAAGAAGCCGAAACAGCAGAAATAACAGAAGAATAATCTGATGAAGAAGCAGAAGACGCAAAAGAAGTAGAAGTAATTGAAAAAACAAATTGTGCAGAAGAAACAGAATGTGAAGAAGAAGAAGAAGGAGATGGAGAACTACAAGAAGAACAAGGAGAATTAGAAGAACAAGATGAAAAAAAGAATAATAGGAGAAAGCAGATAAACAGAAGCACAAGCCGAAAAGCAGAAATAACAGAAGAATAAGACGAAACAGCAGAAATAACAGAAGAATAAGCCAAAAATGCTGAAATAAGAGAAGATACAGTGGAGGAAGCAGCATAAGAAGAAGAATTAATTAAAAAAGCAAAAAATGCAGAAGAAACAGAAGAAGTTGAAGAAGAAGATGGAGATGTAGAAATACAAGAAGAAAAAGACGAACTAGAAGAACAAGAAGAACTAGAATTAGAAACAGAAGAATAAGCCGAAAAAGCAGAAATAAGAGAAGAATAAGCCGAAACAGCAGAAGGAAAAGAAGATTAAGCTGAAAAAGAAGCAGAAGAAGATGAACTTGAAGAAGCAAAAAATGCAGAAGCAGAAGACGATGAAGAAGAAGAAGAAGGAGATGTAGAATTACTAAAACAAGAAGAACAACAAGAACAATAAGAACAAGAAGTAGAAATAGAAGAATAAGAGGAAAAAGCAAAAATAACAGAAGAATTCGAAAAAGCAGAAATAACAGAAGAATAAGCTGAAAAAGCAGAATAACAGAATAAGCTGATGAAGAAGCAGAAGAAGCAGATGGAGAAGAAGGAGAAGGAGAGGTAGAACTACAAGAAGAACAAGAAGAACAAGAAGTAGAAAGAGAAGAATAAGCTGAAAAAGCAGAAATAACAGAAGAATAGCCGAAAAAGCAGAAATTACAGAATAAGCTAATGAAGAAGCAGAAGAAGCAGATGAAGATGAAGAAGAAGGAGATGTAGAACTACAAAGAAGAAAAAGAACTAAAAGAACAGGAAGAACAAGAAGTAGAAAAAGAATAAGAAGCCAAAAAAGCAGAAATAACAGAAGAGAAAGCCGAAACAACAGAAATAATAGAAGAATAAGCTGAAAAAGAGATGTAGAACTTCAAGAAGATCAAGAAGAACTAAAAGAACAAAAAGAACAAGAAGTAGAATCAGAAGAATAAGAGGAAAAAGCAGAAGTAACAGAAGAAAAAGCCGAAAAAGAAGAAATAACAGGAGAATAAGACGAAACAGCAGAAATAATAGAAGAATAAGCCAAAAATGCAGAAATAACAGAAGAATCAGCTGAGGAAGAAGCAGGAGAAGAAGTAATTGAAAATGCAAAAAAATGCAGAAGAAACAGAAGATGACGACGAAGAAGGAGAAGGAGATGTAGAACTACAAGAAGAACAAGAAGAAATAAAAGAACAAAAAGTAGAAACAGAAGAATAAGCCGAAAAAGCAGAAATAACAGAAGAATAAGCCGAAAGAGCAGAAAGTACAGAAGCATAAGCTGAAAATAAGAAGAAGAAGAAGAAGTAATTGAAAAAGGAAAATATTCAGAAGAAACAGAAAAAGATGGAGAAGAAGAAGGAGATATAGAACTACAAGAAGAACAAGAAGAACTAGCAGAACAAGAAGAACAAGAAGAAACAGAAGAATAAGAGGAGAAAGCAGAAATAACAGAAGAAGAAGGCGAAAAAGCAGAAATAACAGAAGAATAAGACAAAACAGCAGAAATAACAGAAGAAAAAGGCAAAAATGCAGAAATCACAGAAGATTCAGCTGAGGAAGAAGCCGGAGAAGAAGAAGTAATTGAAAAAGCAAAAGATGCAGAAGAAACAGAAGAAGATGAAAAAGAAGAAGAAGGAGATATAGAACTACAAGAAAAACAAGAAGAACTAAAAGAACAAGAATAACAAGAATTAGAAACTGAAGAATAAGACGATAAAGCACAAATAACAGTAGAGGCAGCTGAGGAAGAAGCAGAAAAAGGAGAAGAATAAGAAGTAATTGAAAAAGCAAAAAATGCGGAAGAAACAGAAGAAGATGAAGAAGAAGAAGTAGGAGATGTAGAACTACAGGAAGAACAAGAATAACTAAAAGAACAGGAAGAACAAGAAGTAGAAAAAGAATAAGCCAAAAACACAGAAATAACAGAAGAATAAGCCGAAAAAGCAGAAATAACCGTAGATTAAGCTGAGGAAGAAGCAGAGGAAGCAGAAGAAGTAATTGAAAAAGCAAAAATGCAGAAGAATATGAAGAAGAAGGAGATGTAGAACTACTAGAAGAACAGGAAAAAATAGATGAACAAAAGAACAAGAAAAAGAATAACAAAATAATAACAAGAATAACAGAATAACAAGCTGATATAGAATAACAAGCTGATGAAGAATCCGAAGAAGCAGATGAAGAAGAAGAAGAAGGAGATATAGAACTACAAGAAGAACAACAAGAATTGCAAGAACAAGAAGAAGAAACAGAAGAATAAGAGGAAAAAGCAGAAATAACTGAAGAATAAGCCAAAAAAGCAAAAATAACAGAAGAACAAGCCGAAAAAGCAAAAATAACAGAAGACTCAGCTGAAGAAGAAGCAGATGAAGCAGAATGAGAGCAAGTAATTGAAAAATAAAAAAATACAGAAGAAAGAGAAGATGAAGAAGAAGAACAAGGAGATATAGAACTACAAGAAGAACTAGAAGAACATCAATAGCAAGAAGTAGAATAGGAAGAATAAGAGGAAAAAGCAAAACTAAGAGAAGAAGCCGAAACAGCAGAAATAATAGAAGAATAAGCTGAAAAAGAAACAGAAGAAGCAGAAGAAGAAGGACTTGAAAAAGCAAAAAATGCAGAAGAAACAGAAGATGAAGAAGAAGAAGACGGGGATGTAGAAGTACAAGAAGAACAAGAAGAACTAAAAGAACAAGAAAAACAAGAAGTAGAAACAGAAGAATAAGACAAGAAAGGAGAACTAACAGAAGAATGAGTCGAAAAAGCAGAAATAAAAGCAGAATAAGCTGAAAAAGAAGCAGCAGAAGAAGAAGTACTTGAAAGAGCAAAAAATTCAGAAGAAACAGAAGAAGATGAAGAAGTAGAAGAAGGAGATGTAGAACTAAGGAAGAACAAGAAGTACTAGAAGAACAAGATGAACAAGAAGAAACAGAAGAATAATGGGAAAAAGCAAAAAGAACAGAAGAATAAGCCGAAAACCCAGAAATAACAAAAGATTCAGCTGAGGAAGAAGCAGAAAAAGCAGAGGAGTAATTGAAAAAGCAAAAAAAAAAATGCAAAAGAAACAGAAGATGATGAAGAAGAAGGAAATGTGGAACTACAAGAACAAGAAGAAGGAGAAGAACAATAAGAGCAAGAATTAGAATAGGAAGAATAAGATGAAAAATCAGAAATAACAAATGAATAAGCCGAAAAAGAAGAAATATCAGAAGAATAAGCCAAAACAGCAGAAATAACAGAAGAATCAGCTGAAGAAGAAGCATAAGCATAATAAGAGCAAGTAATTGAAAAAGCAAAAAATGAAGAAGTAACAGAAGATGAAGAAGAAGAAGAATAAGCCGAAAAAGCAGAAATAACAGAATAAGCTAATGAAGAAGCAGAAGAAGCAGATGAAGAAGAAGAAGAAGGAGATGTAGAACTACAAAGAACAAAAAGAACTAAAAGAACAGGAAGAACAAGAAGTAGAAAAAGAATAAGAAGCCAAAAAAGCAGAAATAACAGAAGAGAAAGCCGAAAAAGCAGAAATAATAGAAGAATAAGCTGACAAAGAGATGTAGAACTACAAGAAGAACAAGAAGAACTAAAAGAACAAAAAGAACAAGAAGTAGAAACAGAAGAATAAGAGGAAAAAGCAGAAATAACAGAAGAAAAAGCCGAAAAAGAAGAAATCACAGGAGAATAAGACGAAACAGCAGAAATAATAGAGGAATAAGCCAAAAATGCAGAAATAACAGAAGAATCAGCTGAGGAAGACGCAGGAGAAGAAGTAATTGAAAATGCAAAAAAATGCAGAAGAAACAGAAGATGACGACGAAGAAGGAGAAGGAGATGTAGAACTACAAGAAGAACAAGAAGAAATAAAAGAACAAAAAGTAGAAACAGAAGAATAAGCCGAAAAAGCAGAAATAACAGAAGAATAAGCCGAAAAAGCAGAAATAACAGAATAAGCTAATGAAGAAGCAGAAGAAGCAGATGAAGAAGAAGAAGAAGGAGATGTAGAACTACAAAGAACAAAAAGAACTAAAAGAACAGGAAGAACAAGAAGTAGAAAAAGAATAAGAAGCCAAAAAAGCACAAATAACAGAAGAGAAAGCCGAAACAGCAGAAATAATAGAAGAATAAGCTGACAAAGAGATGTAGAACTACAAGAAGAACAAGAAGAACTAAAAGAACAAAAAGAACAAGAAGTAGAAACAGATGAATAAGAGGAAAAAGCAGAAATAACAGAAGAAAAAGCCGAAAAAGAAGAAATAACAGGAGAATAAGACGAAACAGCAGAAATAATAGAAGAATAAGCCAAAAATGCAGAAATAACAGAAGAATCAGCTGAGGAAGAAGCAGGAGAAGAAGTAATTGAAAATGCAAAAAAATGCAGAAGAAACAGAAGATGACGACGAAGAAGGAGAAGGAGATGTAGAACTACAAGAAGAACAAGAAGAAATAAAAGAACAAAAAGTAGAAACAGAAGAATAAGCCGAAAAAGCAGAAATAACAGAAGAATAAGCCGAAAGAGCAGAAAGTACAGAAGCATAAGCTGAAAATAAGAAGAAGAAGAAGAAGTAATTGAAAATGGAAAATATTCAGAAGAAACAGAAAAAGATGGAGAAGAAGAAGGAGATATAGAACTACAAGAAGAACAAGAAGAACTAGCAGAACAAGAAGAACAAGAAGAAACAGAAGAATAAGAGGAGAAAGCAGAAATAACAGAAGAAGAAGCCGAAAAAGCAGAAATAACAGAAGAATAAGACGAAACAGCAGAAATAACAGAAGAAAAAGGCAAAAATGCAGAAATAACAAAAGATTCAGCTGAGGAAGAAGCAGGAGAAGAGGAAGTAATTGAAAAAGCAAAAGATGTAGAAGAAACAGAAGAAGATGAAAAAGAAGAAGAAGGAGATATAGAACTACAAGAAAAACAAGAAGAACTAAAAGAACAAGAATAACAAGAATTAGAAACTGAAGAATAAGACGATAAAGCACAAATAACAGTAGCGGCAGCTGAGGAAGAAGCAGAAAAAGGAGAAGAATAAGAAGTAATTGAAAAAGCAAAAAATGCAGAAGAAACAGAAGAAGATGAAGAAGAAGAAGGAGATGTAGAACTACAGGAAGAACAAGAATAACTAAAAGAACAGGAAGAACAAGAAGTAGAAAAAGAATAAGCCAAAAACGCAGAAATAACAGAAGAATAAGCCGAAAAAGCAGAAATAACCGTAGATTAAGCTGAGGAAGAAGCAGAGGAAGCAGAAGAAGTAATTGAAAAAGCAAAAATGCAGAAGAATATGAAGAAGAAGGAGATGTAGAACTACTAGAAGAACAGGAAAAAATAGATGAACAAAAGAACAAGAAAAAGAATAACAAAATAATAACAAGAATAACAGAATAACAAGCTGATATAGAATAACAAGCTGATGAAGAATCCGAAGAAGCAGATGAAGAAGAAGAAGAAGGAGATATAGAACTACAAGAAGAACAACAAGAATTGCAAGAACAAGAAGAAGAAACAGAAGAATAAGAGGACAAAGCAGAAATAACTGAAGAATAAGCCAAAAAAGCAAAAATAACAGAAGAATAAGCCGAAAAAGCAAAAATAACAGAAGAATCAGCGGAAGAAGCAGATGAAGCAGAATGAGAGCAAGTAATTGAAAAATAAAAAAATACAGAAGAAACAGAAGATGAAGAAGAAGAACAAGGAGATATAGAACTACAAGAAGAACTAGAAGGACATCAATAGCAAGAAGTAGAATAGGAAGAATAAGAGGGAAAAGCAATACTAAGAGAAGAAGCCGAAACAGCAGAAATAATAGAAGAATAGGCTGAAAAAGAAACAGAAGAAGCAGAAGAAGAAGTACTTGAAAAAGCAAAAAATGCAGAAGAAACAGAAGATGAAGAAGAAGAAGACGGTGATGTAGAAGTACAAGAAGAACAAGAAGAACTAAAAGAACAAGAAAAACAAGAAGTAGAAACAGAAGAATAAGACAAGAAAGGAGAAATAACAGAAGAATGAGTCGAAAAAGCAGAAATAAAAGCAGAATAAGCTGAAAAAGAAGCAGCAGAAGAAGTACTTGAAAGAGCAAAAAATTCAGAAGAAACAGAAAAAGATGAAGAAGTAGAAGAAGGAGATGTAGAACTAAGGAAGAACAAGAAGTACTAGAAGAACAAGATGAACAAGAAGAAACAGAAGAATAATGGGAAAAGGCAAAAAGAACAGAAGAATAAGCCGAAAACCCAGAAATAACAGAAGATTCAGCTGAGGAAGAAGCAGAAAAAGCAGGGGAGTAATTGAAAAAGCAAAAAAAAAAAAAATGCAGAAGAAACAGAAGATGATGAAGTAGAAGGAAATGTGGAACTACAAGAACAAGAAGAAGGAGAAGAACAATAAAAGCAAGAATTAGAATAGGAAGAATAAGATGAAAAATCAGAAATAACAAATGAATAAGCCGAAAAAGAAGAAATATCAGAAGAATAAGCCAAAACAGCAGAAATAACAGAAGAATCAGCTGAAGAAGAAGCATAAGCATAATAAGAGCAAGTAATTGAAAAAGCCAAAAATGAAGAAGTCACAGAAGATGAAGAAGAAGAAGAACATATAGAACTACAAGAAGAACAAAAGAACTAAAAGAACAAGGAGAACAAGAAGTAGAAACAGAAGAATAAGAGGAAAAAGCAAAAATAACAGAAGAAGCCGAAACAGCAGAAATAACAGAAGAATAAGCTGATGAAGAAGCAGAAGACGCAAAAGAAGTAGAAGTAATTGAAAAAACAAATTGTGCAGAAGAAACAGAATGTGAAGAAGAAGAAGAAGGAGATGTAGAACTACAAGAAGAACAAGGAGAATGAGAAGAACAAGATGAAAAAAAAGAATAATAGGAGAAAGCAGAAATAACAGAAGCACAAGCCGAAAAGCAGAAATAACAGAAGAATAAGACGAAACAGCAGAAATAACAGAAGAATAAGCCAAAAATGCTGAAATAAGAGAAGATACAGTGGAGGAAGCAGCATAAGAAGAAGAATTAATTAAAAAAGCAAAAAATGCAGAAGAAACAGAAGAAGTTGAAGAAGAAGATGGAGATGTAGAAATACAAGAAGAAAAAGACGAACTAGAAGAACAAGAAGAACTAGAATTAGAAAGAGAAGAATAAGCCTAAAAAGCGGAAATAAGAGAAGAATAAGACGAAACAGCAGAAGGAAAAGAAGATTAAGCTGAAAAAGAAGCAGAAGAAGATGAACTTGAAAAAGCAAAAAATGCAGAAGCAGAAGACGATGAAGAAGAAGAAGAAGGAGATGTAGAATTACTAAAACAAGAAGAACTACAAGAACAATAAGAACAAGAAGTAGAAACAGAAGAATAAGAGGAAAAAGCAAAAATAACAGAAGAATTCGAAAAAGCAGAAATAACAGAAGAATAAGCTGAAAAAGCAGAATAACAGAATAAGCTGATGAAGAAGCAGAAGAAGCAGATGGAGAAGAAGGAGAAGGAGAGGTAGAACTACAAGAAGAAGAAGAAGAACAAGAAGTAGAAAGAGAAGAATAAGCTGAAAAAGCGGAAATAACAGAAGAATAAGCCGAAAAAGCAGAAATAACAAAATAAGCTAATGAAGAAGCAGAAGAAGCAGATGAAGAAGAAGAAGAAGGAGATGTAGAACTAAAAAGAGAAAAAAGAACTAAAAGAACTGGAAGAACAAGAAGTAGAAAAAGAATAAGAAGCCAAAAAAGCAGAAATAACAGAAGAGAAAGCCGAAACAGCAGAAATAATAGAAGAATAAGCAGAAAAAGAGATGTAGAACTACAAGAAGAACAAGAAGAACTAAAAGAACAAAAAGAACAAGAAGTAGAAACAGAAGAATAAGAGGAAAAAGCAGAAATAACAGAAGAAAAAGCCGAAAAAGAAGAAATAACAGGAGAATAAGACGAAACAGCAGAAATAATAGAAGAATAAGCCAAAACAGCAGAAATAACAGAAGAATCAGCTGAAGAAGAAGCATAAGCATAATAAGAGCAAGTAATTGAAAAAGCCAAAAATGAAGAAGTCACAGAAGATGAAGAAGAAGAACATATAGAACTACAAGAAGAACAAAAGAACTAAAAGAACAAGGAGAACAAGAAGTAGAAAAAGAAGAATAAGAGGAAAAAGCAAAAATAACAGAAGAAGCCGAAACAGCAGAAATAACAGAAGAATAAGCTGATGAAGAAGCAGAAGACGCAAAAGAAGTAGAAGTAATTGAAAAAACAAATTGTGCAGAAGAAACAGAATGTGAAGAAGAAGAAGAAGGAGATGGAGAACTACAAGAAGAACAAGGAGAATTAGAAGAACAAGATGAAAAAAAGAATAATAGGAGAAAGCAGATAAACAGAAGCACAAGCCGAAAAGCAGAAATAACAGAAGATAAGCCAAAAATGCTGAAATAAGAGAAGATACAGTGGAGGAAGCAGCATAAGAAGAAGAATTAATTAAAAAAGCAAAAATTGCAGAAGAAACCGAAGAAGTTGAAGAAGAAGATGGAGATGTAGAAATACAAGAAGAAAAAGACGAACTAGAAGAACAAGAAGAACTAGAATTAGAAACAGAAGAATAAGCCGAAAAAGCAGAAATAAGAGAAGAATAAGCCGAAACAGCAGAAGGAAAAGAAGATTAAGCTGAAAAAGAAGCAGAAGAAGATGAACTTGAAAAAGCAAAAAATGCAGAAGCAGAAGACGATGAAGAAGAAGAAGAAGGAGATGTAGAATTACTAAAACAAGAAGAACTACAAGAACAATAAGAACAAGAAGTAGAAACAGAAGAATAAGAGGAAAAAGCAAAAATAACAGAAGAATTCGAAAAAGCAGAAATAACAGAAGAATAAGCTGAAAAAGCAGAATAACAGAATAAGCTGATGAAGAAGCAGAAAAAGCAGATGGAGAAGAAGGAGAAGGAGAGGTAGAACTACAAGAAGAACAAGAAGTAGAAAGAGAAGAATAAGATGAAAAAGCAGAAATAACAGAAGAATAAGCCGAAAAAGCAGAAATAACAAAATAAGCTAATGAAGAAGCAGAAGAAGCAGATGAAGAAGAAGAAGAAGGAGATGTAGAACTACAAAGAACAAAAAGAACTAAAAGAACAGGAAGAACAAGAAGTAGAAAAAGAATAAGAAGCCAAAAAAGCAGAAATAACAGAAGAGAAAGCCGAAACAGCAGAAATAATAGAAGAATAAGCTGAAAAAGAGATGTAGAACTTCAAGAAGAACAGGAAGAACTAAAAGAACAAAAAGAACAAGAAGTAGAAACAGAAGAATAAGAGGAAAAAGCAGAAATAACAGAAGAAAAAGCCGAAAAAGAAGAAATAACAGGAGAATAAGACGAAACAGCAGAAATAATAGAAGAATAAGCCAAAAATGCAGAAATAACAGAAGAATCAGCTGAGGAAGAAGCAGGAGAAGAAGTAATTGAAAATGCAAAAACATGCAGAAGAAACAGAAGATGACGACGAAGAAGGAGAAGGAGATGTAGAACTACAAGAAGAACAAGAAGAAATAAAAGAACAAAAAGTAGAAACAGAAGAATAAGCCGAAAAAGCAGAAATAACAGAAGAATAAGCCGAAAGAGCAGAAATTACAGAAGCATAAGCTGAAAATAAGAAGAAGAAGAAGAAGTAATTGAAAAAGGAAAATATTCAGAGGAAATAGAAAAAGATGGAGAAGAAGAAGGAGATATAGAACTACAAGAAGAACAAGAAGAACTAGCAGAACAAGAAGAACAAGAAGAAACAGAAGACTAAGAGGAGAAAGCAGAAATAACAGAAGAAGAATCCGAAAAAGCAGAAATAACAGAAGAATAAGACGAAACAGCAGAAATAACAGAAGAAAAAGGCAAAAATGCAGAAATCACAGAAGATTCAGCTGAGGAAGAAGCAGGAGAAGAAGAAGTAATAGAAAAAGCAAAAGATGCAGAAGAAACAGAAGAAGATGAAAAAGAAGAAGAAGGAGATATAGAACTACAAGAAAAACAAGAAGAACTAAAAGAACAAGAATAACAAGAATTAGAAACTGAAGAATAAGACGATAAAGCACAAATAACAGTAGAGGCAGCTGAGGAAGAAGCAGAAAAAGGAGAAGAATAAGAAGTAATTGAAAAAGCAAAAAATGCAGAAGAAACAGAAGAAGATGAAGAAGAAGAAGAAGGAGATGTAGAACTACAGGAAGAACAAGAATAACTAAAAGAACAGGAAGAACAAGAATTAGAAAAAGAATAAGCCAAAAACGCAGAAATAACAGAAGAATAAGCCGAAAAAGCAGAAATAACCGTAGATTAAGCTGAGGAAGAAGCAGAGGAAGCAGAAGAAGTAATTGAAAAAGCAAAAATGCAGAAGAATATGAAGAAGAAGGAGATGTAGAACTACTAGAAGAACAGGAAAAAATAGATGAACAAAAGAACAAGAAAAAGAATAACAAAATAATAACAAGAATAACAGAATAACAAGCTGATATAGAATAACAAGCTGATGAAGAATCCGAAGAAGCAGATGAAGAAGAAGAAGAAGGAGATATAGAACTACAAGAAGAACAACAAGAATTGCAAGAACAAGAAGAAGAAACAGAAGAATAAGAGGACAAAGCAGAAATAACTGAAGAATAAGCCAAAAAAGCAAAAATAACAGAAGAATAAGCCGAAAAAGCAAAAATAACAGAAGAATCAGCGGAAGAAGCAGATGAAGCAGAATGAGAGCAAGTAATTGAAAAATAAAAAAATACAGGAGAAACAGAAGATGAAGAAGAAGAACAAGGAGATATAGAACTACAAGAAGAACTAGAATGACATCAATAGCAAGAAGTAGAATAGGAAGAATAAGAGGAAAAAGCAATACTAAGAGAAGAAGCCGAAACAGCAGAAATAATAGAAGAATAGGCTGAAAAAGAAACAGAAGAAGCAGAAGAAGAAGTACTTGAAAAAGCAAAAAATGCAGAAGAAACAGAAGATGAAGAAGAAGAAGACGGGGATGTAGAAGTACAAGAAGAACAAGAAGAACTAAAAGAACAAGAAAAACAAGAAGTAGAAACAGAAGAATAAGACAAGAAAGGAGAAATAACAGAAGAATGAGTCGAAAAAGCAGAAATAAAAGCAGAATAAGCTGAAAAAGAAGCAGCAGCAGAAGAAGTACTTGAAAGAGCAAAAAATTCAGAAGAAGTTGAAGAAGTAGAAGAAGGAGATGTAGAACTAAGGAAGAACAAGAAGTACTAGAAGAACAAGATGAACAAGAAGAAACAGAAGAATAATGGGAAAAAGCAAAAAGAGCAGAAGAATCAGCCGAAAAACCAGAAATAACAGAAGATTCAGCTGAGGAAGAAGCAGAAAAAGCAGAGGAGTAATTGAAAAAGCAAAAAAAAAAAACCAGAAGAAACAGAAGAAGATGATGAAGAAGAAGGAAATGTGGAACTACAAGAACAAGAAGAAGGAGAAGAACAATAAGAGCAAGAATTAGAATAGGAAGAATAAGATGAAAAATCATAAATAAAAACTGAATAAGCCGAAAAAGAAGAAATATCAGAAGAATAAGCCAAAACAGCAGAAATAACAGAAGAATCAGCTGAAGAAGAAGCATAAGCATAATAAGAGCAAGTAATTGAAAAAGCCAAAAATGAAGAAGTCACAGAAGATGAAGAAGAAGAAGAACATATAGAACTACAAGAAGAACAAAAGAACTAAAAGAACAAGGAGAACAAGAAGTAGAAACAGAAGAATAAGAGGAAAAAGCAAAAATAACAGAAGAAGCCGAAACAGCAGAAATAACAGAAGAATAAGCTGATGAAGAAGCAGAAGACGCAAAAGAAGTAGAAGTAATTGAAAAAACAAATTGTGCAGAAGAAACAGAATGTGAAGAAGAAGAAGAAGGAGATGTAGAACTACAAGAAGAACAGGGAGAATTAGAAGAACAAGATGAAAAAAAGAATAATAGGAGAAAGCAGAAATAACAGAAGCACAGGCCGAAAAGCAGAAATAACAGAAGAATAAGACGAAACAGCAGAAATAACAGAAGAATCAGCCAAAAATGCTGAAATAAGAGAAGATACAGTGGAGGAAGCAGCATAAGAAGAAGAATTAATTGAAAAAGCAAAAAATGCAGAAGAAACAGAAGAAGTTGAAGAAGAAGATGGAGATGTAGAAATACAAGAAGAAAAAGACGAACTAGAAGAACAAGAAGAACTAGAATTAGAAACAGAAAAATAAGCCTAAAAAGCGGAAATAAGAGAAGAATAAGCCGAAACAGCAGAAGGAAAAGAAGATTAAGCTGAAAAAGAAGCAGAAGAAGATGAACTTGAAAAAGCAAAAATGCAGAAGCAGAAGAACATGAAGAAGAAGAAGAAGAAGGAGATGTAGAATTACTAAAACAAGAAGAACTACAAGAACAATAAGAACAAGAAGTAGAAACAGAAGAATAAGAGAAAAAAGCAAAAATAACAGAAGAATTCGAAAAAGCAGAAATAACAGAAGAATAAGCTGAAAAAGCAGAATAACAGAATAAGCTGATGAAGAAGCAGAAGAAGCAGATGGAGAAGAAGGAGAAGGAGAGGTAGAACTACAAGAAGAACAAGAAGAACAAGAAGTAGAAAGAGAAGAATAAGCTGAAAAAGCAGAAATAACAGAAGAATAAGCCGAAAAAGCAGAAATAACAGAATAAGCTAATGAAGAAGCAGAAGAAGCAGATTAAGAAGAAGAAGGAGATGTAGAACTACAAAGAACAAAAAGAACTAAAAGAACAGGAAGAACAAGAAGTAGAAAAAGAATAAGAAGGCAAAAAAGCAGAAATAACAGAAGAGAAAGCCGAAACAGCAGAAATAATAGAAGAATAAGCTGACAAAGAGATGTAGAAGAACAAGAAGAACTAAAAGAACAAAAAGAACAAAAAGAACAAGAAGTAGAAACAGAAGAATAAGAGGAAAAAGCAGAAATAACAGAAGAAAAAGCCGAAAAGGAAGAAATCACAGGAGAATAAGACGAAACAGCAGAAATAATAGAAGAATAAGCCAAAAATGCAGAAATAGCAGAAGAATCAGCTGAGGAAGAAGCAGGAGAAGAAGTAATTGAAAATGCAAAAAAATGCAGAAGAAACAGAAGATGACGACGAAGAAGGAGAAGGAGATGTAGAACTACAAGAAGAACAAGAAGAAATAAAAGAACAAAAAGTCGAAACAGAAGAATAAGCCGAAAAAGCAGAAATAACAGAAGAATAAGCCGAAAGAGCAGAAAGTACAGAAGCATAAGCTGAAAATAAGAAGAAGAAGAAGAAGTAATTGAAACAGGAAAATATTCAGAAGAAACAGAAAAAGATGGAGAAGAAGAAGGAGATATAGAACTACAAGAAGAACACGAAGAACTAGCAGAACAAGAAGAACAAGAAGAAACAGAAGAATAAGAGGAGAAAGCAGAAATAACAGAAGAAGAAGCCGAAAAAGCAGAAATAACAGAAGAATAAGACGAAACAGCAGAAATAACAGAAGAAAAAGGCAAAAATGCAGAAATCACAGAAGATTCAGCTGAGGAAGAAGCCGGAGAAGAAGAAGTAATTGAAAAAGCAAAAGATGCAGAAGAAACAGAAGAAGATGAAAAAGAAGAAGAAGGAGATATAGAACTACAAGAAAAACAAGAAGAACTAAAAGAACAAGAATAACAAGAATTAGAAACTGAAGAATAAGACGATAAAGCACAAATAACAGTAGAGGCAGCTGAGGAAGAAGCAGAAAAAGGAGAAGAATAAGAAGTAATTGAAAGAGCAAAAAATGCAGAAGAAACAGAAGAAGATGAAGAAGAAGAAGAAGGAGATGTAGAACTACAGGAAGAACAAGAATAACTAAAAGAACAGGAAGAACAAGAAGTAGAAAAAGAATAAGCCAAAAACGCAGAAATAACAGAAGAATAAGCCGAAAAAGCAGAAATAACCGTAGATTAAGCTGAGGAAGAAGCAGAGGAAGCAGAAGAAGTAATTGTAAAAGCAAAAATGCAGAAGAATATGAAGAAGAAGGAGATGAAGAACTACTAGAAGAACAGGAAAAAATAGATGAACAAAAGAACAAGAAAAAGAATAACAAAATAATAACAAGAAAAACAGAATAACAAGCTGATATAGAATAACAAGCTGATGAAGAATCCGAAGAAGCAGATGAAGAAGAAGAAGAAGGAGATATAGAACTACAAGAAGAACAACAAGAATTGCAAGAACAAGAAGAAGAAACAGAAGAATAAGAGGACAAAGCAGAAATAACTGAAGAATAAGCCAAAAAAGCAAAAATAACAGAAGAATAAGCCGAAAAAGCAAAAATAACAGAAGACTCAGCTGAAGAAGAAGCAGATGAAGCAGAATGAGAGCAAGTAATTGAAAAATAAAAAAATACAGAAGAAACAGAAGATGAAGAAGAAGAACAAGGAGATATAGAACTACAAGAAGAAGAAGAACATCAATAGCAAGAAGTAGAATAGGAAGAATAAGAGGAAAAAGCAAAAATAAGAGAAGAATCCGAAACAGCAGAAATAATAGAAGAATAAGCAGAAAAAGAAACAGAAGAAGCAGAAGAAGAAGGACTTGAAAAAGCAAAAAATGCAGAAGAAACAGAAGATGAAGAAGAAGAAGACGGGGATGTAGAAGTACAAGAAGAACAAGAAGAACTAAAAGAACAAGAAAAACAAGAAGTAGAAACAGAAGAATAAGACAAGAAAGGAGAAATAACAGAAGAATGAGTCGAAAAAGCAGAAATAAAAGCAGAATAAGCTGAAAAAGAAGCAGCAGCAGAAGAAGTACTTGAAAGAGCAAAAAATTCAGAAGAAACAGAAGAAGTTGAAGAAGTAGAAGAAGGAGATGTAGAACTAAGGAAGAAGAAGAAGTACTAGAAGAACAAGATGAACAAGAAGAAACAGAATAATAATGGGAAAAAGCAAAAAGAACAGAAGAATCAGCCGAAAAACCAGAAATAACAGAAGATTCAGCTGAGGAAGAAGCAGAAAAAGCAGAGGAGTAATTGCAAAAGCAAAAAAAAAAAAAACAGAAGAAACAGAAGAAGATGATGAAGAAGAAGGAAATGTGGAACTACAAGAAGAAGAAGAAGGAGAAGAACAATAAGAGCAAGAATTAGAATAGGAAGAATAAGATGAAAAATCAGAAATAACAAATTAATAAGCCGAAGAAGAAGAAATATCAGAAGAATAAGCCAAAACAGCAGAAATAACAGAAGAATCAGCTGAAGAAGAAGCATAAGCATAATAAGAGGAAGTAATTGAAAAAGCCAAAAATGAAGAAGTCACAGAAGATGAAGAAGAAGAAGAACATATAGAACTACAAGAAGAACAAAAGAACTAAAAGAACAAGGAGAACAAGAAGTAGAAACAGAAGAATAAGAGGAAAAAGCAAAAATAACAGAAGAATCCGAAACAGCAGAAATAACAGAAGAATAAGCTGATGAAGAAGCAGAAGACGCAAAAGAAGTAGAAGTAATTGAAAAAACAAATTGTGCAGAAGAAACAGAATGTGAAGAAGAAGAAGAAGGAGATGTAGAACTACAAGAAGAACAAGGAGAATTAGAAGAACAAGATGAAAAAAAGAATAATAGGAGAAAGCAGAAATAACAGAAGAATAAGACGGAACAGCAGAAATAACAGAAGAATCAGCCAAAAATGCTGAAATAAGAGAAGATACAGTGGAGGAAGCAGCATAAGAAGAAGAATTAATTGAAAAAGCAAAAAATGCAGAAGAAACAGAAGAAGTTGAAGAAGAAGATGGAGATGTAGAAATACAAGAAGAAAAAGACGAACTAGAAGAACAAGAAGAACTAGAATTAGAAACAGAAAAATAAGCCTAAAAAGCGGAAATAAGAGAAGAATAAGCCGAAACAGCAGAAGGAAAAGAAGATTAAGCTGAAAAAGAAGCAGAAGAAGATGAACTTGAAAAAGCAAAAATGCAGAAGCAGAAGAACATGAAGAAGAAGAAGAAGGAGATGTAGAATTACTAAAACAAGAAGAACTACAACAACAATAAGAACAAGAAGTAGAAACAGAAGAATAAGAGAAAAAAGCAAAAATAACAGAAGAATTCGAAAAAGCAGAAATAACAGAAGAATAAGCTGAAAAGCAGAATAACAGAATAAGCTGATGAAGAAGCAGAAGAAGCAGATGGAGAAGAAGGAGAAGGAGAGGTAGAACTACAAGAAGAACAAGAAGAACAAGAAGTAGAAAGAGAAGAATAAGCTGAAAAAGCAGAAATAACAGAAGAATAAGCCAAAAAAGCAGAAATAACAGAATAAGCTAATGAAGAAGCAGAAGAAGCAGATGAAGAAGAAGAAGAAGGAGATGTAGAACTACAAAGAACAAAAAGAACTAAAAGAACAGGAAGAACAAGAAGTAGAAAAAGAATAAGAAGGCAAAAAAGCAGAAATAACAGAAGGGAAAGCCGAAACAGCAGAAATAATAGAAGAATAAGCTGACAAAGAGATGTAGAAGAACAAGAAGAACTAAAAGAACAAAAAGAACAAAAAGAACAAGAAGTAGAAACAGAAGAATAAGAGGAAAAAGCAGAAATAACAGAAGAAAAAGCCGAAAAAGAAGAAATCACAGGAGAATAAGACGAAACAGCAGAAATAATAGAAGAATAAGCCAAAAATGCAGAAATAACAGAAGAATCAGCTGAGGAAGAAGCAGGAGAAGAAGTAATTGAAAATGCAAAAAAATGCAGAAGAAACAGAAGATGACGACGAAGAAGGAGAAGGAGATGTAGAACTACAAGAAGAACAAGAAGAAATAAAAGAACAAAAAGTCGAAACAGAAGAATAAGCCGAAAAAGCAGAAATAACAGAAGAATAAGCCGAAAGAGCAGAAAGTACAGAAGCATAAGCTGAAAATAAGAAGAAGAAGAAGAAGTAATTGAAACAGGAAAATATTCAGAAGAAACAGAAAAAGATGGAGAAGAAGAAGGAGATATAGAACTACAAGAAGAACAAGAAGAACTAGCAGAACAAGAAGAACAAGAAGAAACAGAAGAATAAGAGGAGAAAGCAGAAATAACAGAAGAAGAAGGCGAAAAAGCAGAAATAACAGAAGAATAAGACGAAACAGCAGAAATAACAGAAGAAAAAGGCAAAAATGCAGAAATCACAGAAGATTCAGCTGAGGAAGAAGCCGGAGAAGAAGTAATTGAAAAAGCAAAAGATGCAGAAGAAACAGAAGAAGATGAAAAAGAAGAAGAAGGAGATATAGAACTACAAGAAAAACAAGAAGAACTAAAAGAACAAGAATAACAAGAATTAGAAACTGAAGAATAAGACGATAAAGCACAAATAACAGTAGAGGCAGCTGAGGAAGAAGCAGAAAAAGGAGAAGAATAAGAAGTAATTGAAAGAGCAAAAAATGCAGAAGAAACAGAAGAAGATGAAGAAGAAGAAGAAGGAGATGTAGAACTACAGGAAGAACAAGAATAACTAAAAGAACAGGAAGAACAAGAAGTAGAAAAAGAATAAGCCAAAAACGCAGAAATAACAGAAGAATAAGCCGAAAAAGCAGAAATAACCGTAGATTAAGCTGAGGAAGAAGCAGAGGAAGCAGAAGAAGTAATTGAAAAAGCAAAAATGCAGAAGAATATGAAGAAGAAGGAGATGAAGAACTACTAGAAGAACAGGAAAAAATAGATGAACAAAAGAACAAGAAAAAGAATAACAAAATAATAACAAGAAAAACAGAATAACAAGCTGATATAGAATAACAAGCTGATGAAGAATCCGAAGAAGCAGATGAAGAAGAAGAAGAAGGAGATATAGAACTACAAGAAGAACAACAAGAATTGCAAGAACAAGAAGAAGAAACAGAAGAATAAGAGGACAAAGCAGAAATAACTGAAGAATAAGCCAAAAAAGCAAAAATAACAGAAGAATAAGCCGAAAAAGCAAAAATAACAGAAGACTCAGCTGAAGAAGAAGCAGATGAAGCAGAATGAGAGCAAGTAATTGAAAAATAAAAAAATACAGAAGAAACAGAAGATGAAGAAGAAGAACAAGGAGATATAGAACTACAAGAAGAACTAGAAGAACATCAATAGCAAGAAGTAGAATAGGAAGAATAAGAGGAAAAAGCAAAAATAAGAGAAGAATCCGAAACAGCAGAAATAATAGAAGAATAAGCAGAAAAAGAAACAGAAGAAGCAGAAGAAGAAGGACTTGAAAAAGCAAAAAATGCAGAAGAAACAGAAGATGAAGAAGAAGAAGACGGGGATGTAGAAGTACAAGAAGAACAAGAAGAACTAAAAGAACAAGAAAAACAAGAAGTAGAAACAGAAGAATAAGACAAGAAAGGAGAACTAACAGAAGAATGAGTCGAAAAAGCAGAAATAAAAGCAGAATAAGCTGAAAAAGAAGCAGCAGCAGAAGAAGTACTTGAAAGAGCAAAAAATTCAGAAGAAGTTGAAGAAGTAGAAGAAGGAGATGTAGAACTAAGGAAGAACAAGAAGTACTAGAAGAACAAGATGAACAAGAAGAAACAGAAGAATAATGGGAAAAAGCAAAAAGAGCAGAAGAATCAGCCGAAAAACCAGAAATAACAGAAGATTCAGCTGAGGAAGAAGCAGAAAAAGCAGAGGAGTAATTGAAAAAGCAAAAAAAAAAACCAGAAGAAACAGAAGAAGATGATGAAGAAGAAGGAAATGTGGAACTACAAGAACAAGAAGAAGGAGAAGAACAATAAGAGCAAGAATTAGAATAGGAAGAATAAGATGAAAAATCATAAATAAAAACTGAATAAGCCGAAAAAGAAGAAATATCAGAAGAATAAGCCAAAACAGCAGAAATAACAGAAGAATCAGCTGAAGAAGAAGCATAAGCATAATAAGAGCAAGTAATTGAAAAAGCCAAAAATGAAGAAGTCACAGAAGATGAAGAAGAAGAAGAACATATAGAACTACAAGAAGAACAAAAGAACTAAAAGAACAAGGAGAACAAGAAGTAGAAACAGAAGAATAAGAGGAAAAAGCAAAAATAACAGAAGAAGCCGAAACAGCAGAAATAACAGAAGAATAAGCTGATGAAGAAGCAGAAGACGCAAAAGAAGTAGAAGTAATTGAAAAAACAAATTGTGCAGAAGAAACAGAATGTGAAGAAGAAGAAGAAGGAGATGTAGAACTACAAGAAGAACAAGGAGAATTAGAAGAACAAGATGAAAAAAAGAATAATAGGAGAAAGCAGAAATAACAGAAGCACAGGCCGAAAAGCAGAAATAACAGAAGAATAAGACGAAACAGCAGAAATAACAGAAGAATCAGCCAAAAATGCTGAAATAAGAGAAGATACAGTGGAGGAAGCAGCATAAGAAGAAGAATTAATTGAAAAAGCAAAAAATGCAGAAGAAACAGAAGAAGTTGAAGAAGAAGATGGAGATGTAGAAATACAAGAAGAAAAAGACGAACTAGAAGAACAAGAAGAACTAGAATTAGAAACAGAAAAATAAGCCTAAAAAGCGGAAATAAGAGAAGAATAAGCCGAAACAGCAGAAGGAAAAGAAGATTAAGCTGAAAAAGAAGCAGAAGAAGATGAACTTGAAAAAGCAAAAATGCAGAAGCAGAAGAACATGAAGAAGAGGAAGAAGATGTAGAATTACTAAAACAAGAAGAACTACAAGAACAATAAGAACAAGAAGTAGAAACAGAAGAATAAGAGAAAAAAGCAAAAATAACAGAAGAATTCGAAAAAGCAGAAATAACAGAAGAATAAGCTGAAAAAGCAGAATAACAGAATAAGCTGATGAAGAAGCAGAAGAAGCAGATGGAGAAGAAGGAGAAGGAGAGGTAGAACTACAAGAAGAACAAGAAGAACAAGAAGTAGAAAGAGAAGAATAAGCTGAAAAAGCAGAAATAACAGAAGAATAAGCCGAAAAAGCAGAAATAACAGAATAAGCTAATGAAGAAGCAGAAGAAGCAGATGAAGAAGAAGAAGAAGGAGATGTAGAACTACAAAGAACAAAAAGAACTAAAAGAACAGGAAGAACAAGAAGTAGAAAAAGAATAAGAAGGCAAAAAAGCAGAAATAACAGAAGAGAAAGCCGAAACAGCAGAAATAATAGAAGAATAAGCTGACAAAGAGATGTAGAAGAACAAGAAGAACTAAAAGAACAAAAAGAACAAGAAGTAGAAACAGAAGAATAAGAGGAAAAAGCAGAAATAACAGAAGAAAAAGCCGAAAAAGAAGAAATCACAGGAGAATAAGACGAAACAGCAGAAATAATAGAAGAATAAGCCAAAAATGCAGAAATAACAGAAGAATCAGCTGAGGAAGAAGCAGGAGAAGAAGTAATTGAAAATACAAAAAAATGCAGAAGAAACAGAAGATGACGACGAAGAAGGAGAAGGAGATGTAGAACTACAAGAAGAACAAGAAGAAATAAAAGAACAAAAAGTCGAAACAGAAGAATAAGCCGAAAAAGCAGAAATAACAGAAGAATAAGCCGAAAGAGCAGAAAGTACAGAAGCATAAGCTGAAAATAAGAAGAAGAAGAAGAAGTAATTGAAAAAGGAAAATATTCAGAAGAAACAGAAAAAGATGGAGAAGAAGAAGGAGATATAGAACTACAAGAAGAACAAGAAGAACTAGCAGAACAAGAAGAACAAGAAGAAACAGAAGAATAAGAGGAGAAAGCAGAAATAACAGAGGAAGAAGGCGAAAAAGCAGAAATAACAGAAGAATAAGACGAAACAGCAGAAATAACAGAAGAAAAAGGCAAAAATGCAGAAATCACAGAAGATTCAGCTGAGGAAGAAGCCGGAGAAGAAGAAGTAATTGAAAAAGCAAAAGATGCAGAAGAAACAGAAGAAGATGAAAAAGAAGAAGAAGGAGATATAGAACTACAAGAAAAACAAGAAGAACTAAAAGAACAAGAATAACAAGAATTAGAAACTGAAGAATAAGACGATAAAGCACAAATAACAGTAGAGGCAGCTGAGGAAGAAGCAGAAAAAGGAGAAGAATAAGAAGTAATTGAAAGAGCAAAAAATGCAGAAGAAACAGAAGAAGATGAAGAAGAAGAAGAAGGAGATGTAGAACTACAGGAAGAACAAGAATAACTAAAAGAACAGGAAGAACAAGAAGTAGAAAAAGAATAAGCCAAAAACGCAGAAATAACAGAAGAATAAGCCGAAAAAGCAGAAATAACCGTAGATTAAGCTGAGGAAGAAGCAGAGGAAGCAGAAGAAGTAATTGAAAAAGCAAAAATGCAGAAGAATATGAAGAAGAAGGAGATGAAGAACTACTAGAAGAACAGGAAAAAATAGATGAACAAAAGAACAAGAAAAAGAATAACAAAATAATAACAAGAAAAACAGAATAACAAGCTGATATAGAATAACAAGCTGATGAAGAATCCGAAGAAGCAGATGAAGAAGAAGAAGAAGGAGATATAGAACTACAAGAAGAACAACAAGAATTGCAAGAACAAGAAGAAGAAACAGAAGAATAAGAGGACAAAGCAGAAATAACTGAAGAATAAGCCAAAAAAGCAAAAATAACAGAAGAATAAGCCGAAAAAGCAAAAATAACAGAAGACTCAGCTGAAGAAGAAGCAGATGAAGCAGAATGAGAGCAAGTAATTGAAAAATAAGAATAATTGAAAAATAATTATTAAGAATAATTGAAAAATAATTGAAAAAGAAGAATAAGCCAAAACAGCAGAAATAACAGAAGAATCAGCTGAAGAAGAAGCATAAGCATAATAAGAGGAAGTAATTGAAAAAGCCAAAAATGAAGAAGTCACAGAAGATGAAGAAGAAGAAGAACATATAGAACTACAAGAAGAACAAAAGAACTAAAAGAACAAGGAGAACAAGAAGTAGAAACAGAAGAATAAGAGGAAAAAGCAAAAATAACAGAAGAATCCGAAACAGCAGAAATAACAGAAGAATAAGCTGATGAAGAAGCAGAAGACGCAAAAGAAGTAGAAGTAATTGAAAAAACAAATTGTGCAGAAGAAACAGAATGTGAAGAAGAAGAAGAAGGAGATGTAGAACTACAAGAAGAACAAGGAGAATTAGAAGAACAAGATGAAAAAAAGAATAATAGGAGAAAGCAGAAATAACAGAAGCACAAGCCGAAAAGCAGAAATAACAGAAGAATAAGACGAAACAGCAGAAATAACAGAAGAATCAGCCAAAAATGCTGAAATAAGAGAAGATACAGTGGAGGAAGCAGCATAAGAAGAAGAATTAATTGAAAAAGCAAAAAATGCAGAAGAAACAGAAGAAGTTGAAGAAGATGGAGATGTAGAAATACAAGAAGAAAAAGACGAACTAGAAGAACAAGAAAAACTAGAATTAGAAACAGAAGAATAAGCCTAAAAAGCGGAAATAAGAGAAGAATAAGCCGAAACAGCAGAAGGAAAAGAAGATTAAGCTGAAAAAGAAGCAGAAGAAGATGAACTTGAAAAAGCAAAAAATGCAGAAGCAGAAGACGATGAAGAAGAAGAAGAAGGAGAAGTAGAATTACTAAAACAAGAAGAACTACAAGAACAATAAGAACAAGAAGTAGAAACAGAAGAATAAGAGAAAAATCAAAAATAACAGAAGAATTCGAAAAAGCAGAAATAACAGAAGAATAAGCTGAAAAAGCAGAATAACAGAATAAGCTGATGAAGAAGCAGAAGAAGCAGATGGAGAAGAAGGAGAAGGAGAGGTAGAACTACAAGAAGAACAAGAAGAACAAGAAGTAGAAAGAGAAGAATAAGTTGAAAAAGCAGAAATAACAGAAGAATAAGCCGAAAAAGCAGAAATAACAGAATAAGCTAATGAAGAAGCAGAAGAAGCAGATGAAGAAGAAGAAGAAGGAGATGTAGAACTACAAAGAACAAAAAGAACTAAAAGAACAGGAAGAACAAGAAGTAGAAAAAGAATAAGAAGGCAAAAAAGCAGAAATAACAGAAGAGAAAGCCGAAACAGCAGAAATAATAGAAGAATAAGCTGACAAAGAGATGTAGAAGAACAAGAAGAACTAAAAGAACAAAAAGAACAAAAAGAACAAGAAGTAGAAACAGAAGAATAAGAGGAAAAAGCAGAAATAACAGAAGAAAAAGCCGAAAAGGAAGAAATCACAGGAGAATAAGACGAAACAGCAGAAATAATAGAAGAATAAGCCAAAAATGCAGAAATAGCAGAAGAATCAGCTGAGGAAGAAGCAGGAGAAGAAGTAATTGAAAATGCAAAAAAATGCAGAAGAAACAGAAGATGACGACGAAGAAGGAGAAGGAGATGTAGAACTACAAGAAGAACAAGAAGAAATCAAAGAACAAAAAGTCGAAACAGAAGAATAAGCCGAAAAAGCAGAAATAACAGAAGAATAAGCCGAAAGAGCAGAAAGTACAGAAGCATAAGCTGAAAATAAGAAGAAGAAGAAGAAGTAATTGAAACAGGAAAATATTCAGAAGAAACAGAAAAAGATGGAGAAGAAGAAGGAGATATAGAACTACAAGAAGAACAAGAAGAACTAGCAGAACAAGAAGAACAAGAAGAAACAGAAGAATAAGAGGAGAAAGCAGAAATAACAGAAGAAGAAGCCGAAAAAGCAGAAATAACAGAAGAATAAGACGAAACAGCAGAAATAACAGAAGAAAAAGGCAAAAATGCAGAAATCACAGAAGATTCAGCTGAGGAAGAAGCCGGAGAAGAAGAAGTAATTGAAAAAGCAAAAGATGCAGAAGAAACAGAAGAAGATGAAAAAGAAGAAGAAGGAGATATAGAACTACAAGAAAAACAAGAAGAACTAAAAGAACAAGAATAACAAGAATTAGAAACTGAAGAATAAGACGATAAAGCACAAATAACAGTAGAGGCAGCTGAGGAAGAAGCAGAAAAAGGAGAAGAATAAGAAGTAATTGAAAGAGCAAAAAATGCAGAAGAAACAGAAGAAGATGAAGAAGAAGAAGAAGGAGATGTAGAACTACAGGAAGAACAAGAATAACTAAAAGAACAGGAAGAACAAGAAGTAGAAAAAGAATAAGCCAAAAACGCAGAAATAACAGAAGAATAAGCCGAAAAAGCAGAAATAACCGTAGATTAAGCTGAGGAAGGAGCAGAGGAAGCAGAAGAAGTAATTGAAAAAGCAAAAATGCAGAAGAATATGAAGAAGAAGGAGATGAAGAACTACTAGAAGAACAGGAAAAAATAGATGAACAAAAGAACAAGAAAAAGAATAACAAAATAATAACAAGAATAACAGAATAACAAGCTGATATAGAATAACAAGCTGATGAAGAATCCGAAGAAGCAGATGAAGAAGAAGAAGAAGGAGATATAGAACTACAAGAAGAACAACAAGAATTGCAAGAACAAGAAGAAGAAACAGAAGAATAAGAGGACAAAGCAGAAATAACTGAAGAATAAGCCAAAAAAGCAAAAATAAAAGAAGAATAAGCCGAAAAAGCAAAAATAACAGAAGACTCAGCTGAAGAAGAAGCAGATGAAGCAGAATGAGAGCAAGTAATTGAAAAATAAAAAAATACAGAAGAAACAGAAGATGAAGAAGAAGAACAAGGATATATAGAACTACAAGTAGAACTAGAAGAACATCAATAGCAAGAAGTAGAATAGGAAGAATAAGAGGAAAAAGCAAAAATAAGAGAAGAATCCGAAACAGCAGAAATAATAGAAGAATAAGCAGAAAAAGAAACAGAAGAAGCAGAAGAAGAAGGACTTGAAAAAGCAAAAAATGCAGAAGAAACAGAAGATGAAGAAGAAGAAGACGGGGATGTAGAAGTACAAGAAGAACAAGAAGAACTAAAAGAACAAGAAAAACAAGAAGTAGAAACAGAAGAATAAGACAAGAAAGGAGAAATAACAGAAGAATGAGTCGAAAAAGCAGAAATAAAAGCAGAATAAGCTGAAAAAGAAGCAGCAGCAGAAGAAGTACTTGAAAGAGCAAAAAATTCAGAAGAAACAGAAGAAGTTGAAGAAGTAGAAGAAGGAGATGTAGAACTAAGGAACAACAAGAAGTACTAGAAGAACAAGATGAACAAGAAGAAACAGAAGAATAATGGGAAAAAGCAAAAAGAGCAGAAGAATCAGCCGAAAAACCAGAAATAACAGAAGATTCAGCTGAGGAAGAAGCAGAAAAAGCAGAGGAGTAATTGCAAAAGCAAAAAAAAAAAAAACAGAAGAAACAGAAGAAGATGATGAAGAAGAAGGAAATGTGGAACTACAAGAACAAGAAGAAGGAGAAGAACAATAAGAGCAAGAATTAGAATAGGAAGAATAAGATGAAAAATCAGAAATAACAACTGAATAAGCCGAAAAAGAAGAAATATCAGAAGAATAAGCCAAAACAGCAGAAATAACAGAAGAATCAGCTGAAGAAGAAGCATAAGCATAATAAGAGCAAGTAATTGAAAAAGCCAAAAATGAAGAAGTCACAGAAGATGAAGAAGAAGAAGAACATATAGAACTACAAGAAGAACAAAAGAACTAAAAGAACAAGGAGAACAAGAAGTAGAAACAGAAGAATAAGAGGAAAAAGCAAAAATAACAGAAGAAGCCGAAAGAGCAGAAATAACAGAAGAATAAGCTGATGAAGAAGCAGAAGACGCAAAAGAAGTAGAAGTAATTGAAAAAACAAATTGTGCAGAAGAAACAGAATGTGAAGAAGAAGAAGAAGGAGATGTAGAACTACAAGAAGAACAAGGAGAATTAGAAGAACAAGATGAAAAAAAGAATAATAGGAGAAAGCAGAAATAACAGAAGCACAGGCCGAAAAGCAGAAATAACAGAAGAATAAGACGAAACAGCAGAAATAACAGAAGAATCAGCCAAAAATGCTGAAATAAGAGAAGATACAGTGGAGGAAGCAGCATAAGAAGAAGAATTAATTGAAAAAGCAAAAAATGCAGAAGAAACAGAAGAAGTTGAAGAAGAAGATGGAGATGTAGAAATACAAGAAGAAAAAGACGAACTAGAAGAACAAGAAGAACTAGAATTAGAAACAGAAAAATAAGCCTAAAAAGCGGAAATAAGAGAAGAATAAGCCGAAACAGCAGAAGGAAAAGAAGATTAAGCTGAAAAAGAAGCAGAAGAAGATGAACTTGAAAAAGCAAAAATGCAGAAGCAGAAGAACATGAAGAAGAAGAAGAAGAAGGAGATGTAGAATTACTAAAACAAGAAGAACTACAAGAACAATAAGAACAAGAAGTAGAAACAGAAGAATAAGAGAAAAAAGCAAAAATAACAGAAGAATTCGAAAAAGCAGAAATAACAGAAGAATAAGCTGAAAAAGCAGAATAACAGAATAAGCTGATGAAGAAGCAGAAGAAGCAGATGGAGAAGAAGGAGAAGGAGAGGTAGAACTACAAGAAGAACAAGAAGAACAAGAAGTAGAAAGAGAAGAATAAGCTGAAAAAGCAGAAATAACAGAAGAATAAGCCGAAAAAGCAGAAATAACAGAATAAGCTAATGAAGAAGCAGAAGAAGCAGATTAAGAAGAAGAAGGAGATGTAGAACTACAAAGAACAAAAAGAACTAAAAGAACAGGAAGAACAAGAAGTAGAAAAAGAATAAGAAGGCAAAAAAGCAGAAATAACAGAAGAGAAAGCCGAAACAGCAGAAATAATAGAAGAATAATCTGACAAAGAGATGTAGAAGAACAAGAAGAACTAAAAGAACAAAAAGAACAAAAAGAACAAGAAGTAGAAACAGAAGAATAAGAGGAAAAAGCAGAAATAACAGAAGAAAAAGCCGAAAAGGAAGAAATCACAGGAGAATAAGACGAAACAGCAGAAATAATAGAAGAATAAGCCAAAAATGCAGAAATAGCAGAAGAATCAGCTGAGGAAGAAGCAGGAGAAGAAGTAATTGAAAATGCAAAAAAATGCAGAAGAAACAGAAGATGACGACGAAGAAGGAGAAGGAGATGTAGAACTACAAGAAGAACAAGAAGAAATAAAAGAACAAAAAGTCGAAACAGAAGAATAAGCCGAAAAAGCAGAAATAACAGAAGAATAAGCCGAAAGAGCAGAAAGTACAGAAGCATAAGCTGAAAATAAGAAGAAGAAGAAGAAGAAGTAATTGAAAAAGGAAAATATTCAGAAGAAACAGAAAAAGATGGAGAAGAAGAAGGAGATATAGAACTACAAGAAGAACAAGAAGAACTAGCAGAACAAGAAGAACAAGAAGGAACAGAAGAATAAGAGGAGAAAGCAGAAATAACAGAAGAAGGCGAAAAAGCAGAAATAACAGAAGAATAAGACGAAACAGCAGAAATAACAGAAGAAAAAGGCAAAAATGCAGAAATCACAGAAGATTCAGCTGAGGAAGAAGCCGGAGAAGAAGAAGTAATTGAAAAAGCAAAAGATGCAGAAGAAACAGAAGAAGATGAAAAAGAAGAAGAAGGAGATATAGAACTACAAGAAAAACAAGAAGAACTAAAAGAACAAGAATAACAAGAATTAGAAACTGAAGAATAAGACGATAAAGCACAAATAACAGTAGAGGCAGCTGAGGAAGAAGCAGAAAAAGGAGAAGAATAAGAAGTAATTGAAAAAGCAAAAAATGCAGAAGAAACAGAAGAAGATGAAGAAGAAGAAGAAGGAGATGTAGAACTACAGGAAGAACAAGAATAACTAAAAGAACAGGAAGAACAAGAAGTAGAAAAAGAATAAGCCAAAAACGCAGAAATAACAGAAGAATAAGCCGAAAAAGCAGAAATAACCGTAGATTAAGCTGAGGAAGGAGCAGAGGAAGCAGAAGAAGTAATTGAAAAAGCAAAAATGCAGAAGAATATGAAGAAGAAGGAGATGAAGAACTACTAGAAGAACAGGAAAAAATAGATGAACAAAAGAACAAGAAAAAGAATAACAAAATAATAACAAGAAAAACAGAATAACAAGCTGATATAGAATAACAAGCTGATGAAGAATCCGAAGAAGCAGATGAAGAAGAAGAAGAAGGAGATATAGAACTACAAGAAGAACAACAAGAATTGCAAGAACAAGAAGAAGAAACAGAAGAATAAGAGGACAAAGCAGAAATAACTGAAGAATAAGCCAAAAAAGCAAAAATAACAGAAGAATAAGCCGAAAAAGCAAAAATAACAGAAGAATCAGCTGAAGAAGAAGCAGATGAAGCAGAATGAGAGCAAGTAATTGAAAAATAAAAAAATACAGAAGAAACAGAAGATGAAGAAGAAGAACAAGGAGATATAGAACTACAAGAAGAACTAGAAGAACATCAATAGCAAGAAGTAGAATAGGAAGAATAAGAGGAAAAAGCAAAAATAAGAGAAGAATCCGAAACAGCAGAAATAATAGAAGAATAAGCAGAAAAAGAAACAGAAGAAGCAGAAGAAGAAGGACTTGAAAAAGCAAAAAATGCAGAAGAAACAGAAGATGAAGAAGAAGAAGACGGGGATGTAGAAGTACAAGAAGAACAAGAAGAACTAAAAGAACAAGAAAAACAAGAAGTAGAAACAGAAGAATAAGACAAGAAAGGAGAAATAACAGAAGAATGAGTCGAAAAAGCAGAAATAAAAGCAGAATAAGCTGAAAAAGAAGCAGCAGAAGAAGTACTTGACAGAGCAAAAAATTCAGAAGAAACAGAAGAAGTTGAAGAAGTAGAAGAAGGAGATGTAGAACTAAGGAAGAACAAGAAGTACTAGAAGAACAAGATGAACAAGAAGAAACAGAAGAATAATGGGAAAAAGCAAAAAGAACAGAAGAATCAGCCGAAAAACCAGAAATAACAGAAGATTCAGCTGAGGAAGAAGCAGAAAAAGCAGAGGAGTAATTGCAAAAGCAAAAAAAAAAAAAACAGAAGAAACAGAAGAAGATGATGAAGAAGAAGGAAATGTGGAACTACAAGAACAAGAAGAAGGAGAAGAACAATAAGAGCAAGAATTAGAATAGGAAGAATAAGATGAAAAATCAGAAATAACAAATGAATAAGCCGAAGAAGAAGAAATATCAGAAGAATAAGCCAAAACAGCAGAAATAACAGAAGAATCAGCTGAAGAAGAAGCATAAGCATAATAAGAGGAAGTAATTGAAAAAGCCAAAAATGAAGAAGTCACAGAAGATGAAGAAGAAGAAGAACATATAGAACTACAAGAAGAACAAAAGAACTAAAAGAACAAGGAGAACAAGAAGTAGAAACAGAAGAATAAGAGGAAAAAGCAAAAATAACAGAAGAAGCCGAAACAGCAGAAATAACAGAAGAATAAGCTGATGAAGAAGCAGAAGACGCAAAAGAAGTAGAAGTAATTGAAAAAACAAATTGTGCAGAAGAAACAGAATGTGAAGAAGAAGAAGAAGGAGATGTAGAACTACAAGAAGAACAAGGAGAATTAGAAGAACAAGATGAAAAAAAGAATAATAGGAGAAAGCAGAAATAACAGAAGCACAAGCCGAAAAGCAGAAATAACAGAAGAATAAGACGAAACAGCAGAAATAACAGAAGAATCAGCCAAAAATGCTGAAATAAGAGAAGATACAGTGGAGGAAGCAGCATAAGAAGAAGAATTAATTGAAAAAGCAAAAAATGCAGAAGAAACAGAAGAAGTTGAAGAAGAAGATGGAGATGTAGAAATACAAGAAGAAAAAGACGAACTAGAAGAACAAGAAGAACTAGAATTAGAAACAGAAGAATAAGCCTAAAAAGCGGAAATAAGAGAAGAATAAGCCGAAACAGCAGAAGGAAAAGAAGATTAAGCTGAAAAAGAAGCAGAAGAAGATGAACTTGAAAAAGCAAAAAATGCAGAAGCAGAAGACGATGAAGAAGAAGAAGAAGGAGATGTAGAATTACTAAAACAAGAAGAACTACAAGAACAATAAGAACAAGAAGTAGAAACAGAAGAATAAGAGAAAAAAGCAAAAATAACAGAAGAATTCGAAAAAGCAGAAATAACAGAAGAATAAGCTGAAAAAGCAGAATAACAGAATAAGCTGATGAAGAAGCAGAAGAAGCAGATGGAGAAGAAGGAGAAGGAGAGGTAGAACTACAAGAAGAACAAGAAGAACAAGAAGTAGAAAGAGAAGAATAAGCTGAAAAAGCAGAAATAACAGAAGAATAAGCCGAAAAAGCAGAAATAACAGAATAAGCTAATGAAGAAGCAGAAGAAGCAGATTAAGAAGAAGAAGGAGATGTAGAACTACAAAGAACAAAAAGAACTAAAAGAACAGGAAGAACAAGAAGTAGAAAAAGAATAAGAAGGCAAAAAAGCAGAAATAACAGAAGAGAAAGCCGAAACAGCAGAAATAATAGAAGAATAAGCTGACAAAGAGATGTAGAAGAACAAGAAGAACTAAAAGAACAAAAAGAACAAAAAGAACAAGAAGTAGAAACAGAAGAATAAGAGGAAAAAGCAGAAATAACAGAAGAAAAAGCCGAAAAGGAAGAAATCACAGGAGAATAAGACGAAACAGCAGAAATAATAGAAGAATAAGCCAAAAATGCAGAAATAGCAGAAGAATCAGCTGAGGAAGAAGCAGGAGAAGAAGTAATTGAAAATGCAAAAAAATGCAGAAGAAACAGAAGATGACGACGAAGAAGGAGAAGGAGATGTAGAACTACAAGAAGAACAAGAAGAAATAAAAGAACAAAAAGTCGAAACAGAAGAATAAGCCAAAAAAGCAGAAATAACAGAAGAATAAGCCGAAAGAGCAGAAAGTACAGAAGCATAAGCTGAAAATAAGAAGAAGAAGAAGAAGTAATTGAAAAAGGAAAATATTCAGAAGAAACAGAAAAAGATGGAGAAGAAGAAGGAGATATAGAACTACAAGAAGAACAAGAAGAACTAGCAGAACAAGAAGAACAAGAAGAAACAGAAGAATAAGAGGAGAAAGCAGAAATAACAGAAGAAGAAGCCGAAAAAAGCAGAAATAACAGAAGAATAAGACGAAACAGCAGAAATAACAGAAGAAAAAGGCAAAAATGCAGAAATCACAGAAGATTCAGCAGAGGAAGAAGCCGGAGAAGAAGAAGTAATTGAAAAAGCAAAAGATGCAGAAGAAACAGAAGAAGATGAAAAAGAAGAAGAAGGAGATATAGAACTACAAGAAAAACAAGAAGAACTAAAAGAACAAGAATAACAAGAATTAGAAACTGAAGAATAAGACGATAAAGCACAAATAACAGTAGAGGCAGCTGAGGAAGAAGCAGAAAAAGGAGAAGAATAAGAAGTAATTGAAAGAGCAAAAAATGCAGAAGAAACAGAAGAAGATGAAGAAGAAGAAGAAGGAGATGTAGAACTACAGGAAGAACAAGAATAACTAAAAGAACAGGAAGAACAAGAAGTAGAAAAAGAATAAGCCAAAAACGCAGAAATAACAGAAGAATAAGCCGAAAAAGCAGAAATAACCGTAGATTAAGCTGAGGAAGGAGCAGAGGAAGCAGAAGAAGTAATTGAAAAAGCAAAAATGCAGAAGAATATGAAGAAGAAGGAGATGAAGTACTACTAGAAGAACAGGAAAAAATAGATGAACAAAAGAACAAGAAAAAGAATAACAAAATAATAACAAGAAAAACAGAATAACAAGCTGATATAGAATAACAAGCTGATGAAGAATCCGAAGAAGCAGATGAAGAAGAAGAAGAAGGAGATATAGAACTACAAGTAGAACAACAAGAATTGCAAGAACAAGAAGAAGAAACAGAAGAATAAGAGGACAAAGCAGAAATAACTGAAGAATAAGCCAAAAAAGCAAAAATAACAGAAGAATAAGCCGAAAAAGCAAAAATAACAGAAGACTCAGCTGAAGAAGAAGCAGATGAAGCAGAATGAGAGCAAGTAATTGAAAAATAAAAAAATACAGAAGAAACAGAAGATGAAGAAGAAGAACAAGGAGATATAGAACTACAAGAAGAACTAGAAGAACATCAATAGCAAGAAGTAGAATAGGAAGAATAAGAGGAAAAAGCAAAAATAAGAGAAGAATCCGAAACAGCAGAAATAATAGAAGAATAAGCAGAAAAAGAAACAGAAGAAGCAGAAGAAGAAGGACTTGAAAAAGCAAAAAATGCAGAAGAAACAGAAGATGAAGAAGAAGAAGACGGGGATGTAGAAGTACAAGAAGAACAAGAAGAACTAAAAGAACAAGAAAAACAAGAAGTAGAAACAGAAGAATAAGACAAGAAAGGAGAAATAACAGAAGAATGAGTCGAAAAAGCAGAAATAAAAGCAGAATAAGCTGAAAAAGAAGCAGCAGCAGAAGAAGTACTTGAAAGAGCAAAAAATTCAGAAGAAGTTGAAGAAGTAGAAGAAGGAGATGTAGAACTAAGGAAGAACAAGAAGTACTAGAAGAACAAGATGAACAAGAAGAAACAGAAGAATAATGGGAAAAAGCAAAAAGAACAGAAGAATCAGCCGAAAAACCAGAAATAACAGAAGATTCAGCTGAGGAAGAAGCAGAAAAAGCAGAGGAGTAATTGCAAAAGCAAAAAAAAAAAAAACAGAAGAAACAGAAGAAGATGATGAAGAAGAAGGAAATGTGGAACTACAAGAACAAGAAGAAGGAGAAGAACAATAAGAGCAAGAATTAGAATAGGAAGAATAAGATGAAAAATCAGAAATAACAAATGAATAAGCCGAAGAAGAAGAAATATCAGAAGAATAAGCCAAAACAGCAGAAATAACAGAAGAATCAGCTGAAGAAGAAGCATAAGCATAATAAGAGGAAGTAATTGAAAAAGCCAAAAATGAAGAAGTCACAGAAGATGAAGAAGAAGAAGAACATATAGAACTACAAGAAGAACAAAAGAACTAAAAGAACAAGGAGAACAAGAAGTAGAAACAGAAGAATAAGAGGAAAAAGCAAAAATAACAGAAGAATCCGAAACAGCAGAAATAACAGAAGAATAAGCTGATGAAGAAGCAGAAGACGCAAAAGAAGTAGAAGTAATTGAAAAAACAAATTGTGCAGAAGAAACAGAATGTGAAGAAGAAGAAGAAGGAGATGTAGAACTACAAGAAGAACAAGGAGAATTAGAAGAACAAGATGAAAAAAAGAATAATAGGAGAAAGCAGAAATAACAGAAGCACAAGCCGAAAAGCAGAAATAACAGAAGAATAAGACGAAACAGCAGAAATAACAGAAGAATCAGCCAAAAATGCTGAAATAAGAGAAGATACAGTGGAGGAAGCAGCATAAGAAGAAGAATTAATTGAAAAAGCAAAAAATGCAGAAGAAACAGAAGAAGTTGAAGAAGAAGATGGAGATGTAGAAATACAAGAAGAAAAAGACGAACTAGAAGAACAAGAAGAACTAGAATTAGAAACAGAAGAATAAGCCTAAAAAGCGGAAATAAGAGAAGAATAAGCCGAAACAGCAGAAGGAAAAGAAGATTAAGCTGAAAAAGAAGCAGAAGAAGATGAACTTGAAAAAGCAAAAAATGCAGAAGCAGAAGACGATGAAGAAGAAGAAGAAGGAGATGTAGAATTACTAAAACAAGAAGAACTACAAGAACAATAAGAACAAGAAGTAGAAACAGAAGAATAAGAGAAAAAAGCAAAAATAACAAAAGAATTCGAAAAAGCAGAAATAACAGAAGAATAAGCTGAAAAAGCAGAATAACAGAATAAGCTGATGAAGAAGCAGAAGAAGCAGATGGAGAAGAAGGAGAAGGAGAGGTAGAACTACAAGAAGAACAAGAAGAACAAGAAGTAGAAAGAGAAGATTAAGCTGAAAAAGCAGAAATAACAGAAGAATAAGCCGAAAAAGCAGAAATAACAGAATAAGCTAATGAAGAAGCAGAAGAAGCAGATGAAGAAGAAGAAGAAGGAGATGTAGAACTACAAAGAACAAAAAGAACTAAAAGAACAGGAAGAACAAGAAGTAGAAAAAGAATAAGAAGGCAAAAAAGCAGAAATAACAGAAGAGAAAGCCGAAACAGCAGAAATAATAGAAGAATAAGCTGACAAAGAGATGTAGAAGAACAAGAAGAACTAAAAGAACAAAAAGAACAAAAAGAACAAGAAGTAGAAACAGAAGAATAAGAGGAAAAAGCAGAAATAACAGAAGAAAAAGCCGAAAAGGAAGAAATCACAGGAGAATAAGACGAAACAGCAGAAATAATAGAAGAATAAGCCAAAAATGCAGAAATAGCAGAAGAATCAGCTGAGGAAGAAGCAGGAGAAGAAGTAATTGAAAATGCAAAAAAATGCAGAAGAAACAGAAGATGACGACGAAGAAGGAGAAGGAGATGTAGAACTACAAGAAGAACAAGAAGAAATAAAAGAACAAAAAGTCGAAACAGAAGAATAAGCCGAAAAAGCAGAAATAACAGAAGAATAAGCCGAAAGAGCAGAAAGTACAGAAGCATAAGCTGAAAATAAGAAGAAGAAGAAGAAGTAATTGAAACAGGAAAATATTCAGAAGAAACAGAAAAAGATGGAGAAGAAGAAGGAGATATAGAACTACAAGAAGAACAAGAAGAACTAGCAGAACAAGAAGAACAAGAAGAAACAGAAGAATAAGAGGAGAAAGCAGAAATAACAGAAGAAGAAGCCGAAAAAGCAGAAATAACAGAAGAATAAGACGAAACAGCAGAAATAACAGAAGAAAAAGGCAAAAATGCAGAAATCACAGAAGATTCAGCTGAGGAAGAAGCCGGAGAAGAAGAAGTAATTGAAAAAGCAAAAGATGCAGAAGAAACAGAAGAAGATGAAAAAGAAGAAGAAGGAGATATAGAACTACAAGAAAAACAAGAAGAACTAAAAGAACAAGAATAACAAGAATTAGAAACTGAAGAATAAGACGATAAAGCACAAATAACAGTAGAGGCAGCTGAGGAAGAAGCAGAAAAAGGAGAAGAATAAGAAGTAATTGAAAGAGCAAAAAATGCAGAAGAAACAGAAGAAGATGAAGAAGAAGAAGAAGGAGATGTAGAACTACAGGAAGAACAAGAATAACTAAAAGAACAGGAAGAACAAGAAGTAGAAAAAGAATAAGCCAAAAACGCAGAAATAACAGAAGAATAAGCCGAAAAAGCAGAAATAACCGTAGATTAAGCTGAGGAAGGAGCAGAGGAAGCAGAAGAAGTAATTGAAAAAGCAAAAATGCAGAAGAATATGAAGAAGAAGGAGATGAAGAACTACTAGAAGAACAGGAAAAAATAGATGAACAAAAGAACAAGAAAAAGAATAACAAAATAATAACAAGAATAACAGAATAACAAGCTGATATAGAATAACAAGCTGATGAAGAATCCGAAGAAGCAGATGAAGAAGAAGAAGAAGGAGATATAGAACTACAAGAAGAACAACAAGAATTGCAAGAACAAGAAGAAGAAACAGAAGAATAAGAGGACAAAGCAGAAATAACTGAAGAATAAGCCAAAAAAGCAAAAATAAAAGAAGAATAAGCCGAAAAAGCAAAAATAACAGAAGACTCAGCTGAAGAAGAAGCAGATGAAGCAGAATGAGAGCAAGTAATTGAAAAATAAAAAAATACAGAAGAAACAGAAGATGAAGAAGAAGAACAAGGATATATAGAACTACAAGTAGAACTAGAAGAACATCAATAGCAAGAAGTAGAATAGGAAGAATAAGAGGAAAAAGCAAAAATAAGAGAAGAATCCGAAACAGCAGAAATAATAGAAGAATAAGCAGAAAAAGAAACAGAAGAAGCAGAAGAAGAAGGACTTGAAAAAGCAAAAAATGCAGAAGAAACAGAAGATGAAGAAGAAGAAGACGGGGATGTAGAAGTACAAGAAGAACAAGAAGAACTAAAAGAACAAGAAAAACAAGAAGTAGAAACAGAAGAATAAGACAAGAAAGGAGAAATAACAGAAGAATGAGTCGAAAAAGCAGAAATAAAAGCAGAATAAGCTGAAAAAGAAGCAGCAGCAGAAGAAGTACTTGAAAGAGCAAAAAATTCAGAAGAAACAGAAGAAGTTGAAGAAGTAGAAGAAGGAGATGTAGAACTAAGGAAGAACAAGAAGTACTAGAAGAACAAGATGAACAAGAAGAAACAGAAGAATAATGGGAAAAAGCAAAAAGAGCAGAAGAATCAGCCGAAAAACCAGAAATAACAGAAGATTCAGCTGAGGAAGAAGCAGAAAAAGCAGAGGAGTAATTGCAAAAGCAAAAAAAAAAAAAACAGAAGAAACAGAAGAAGATGATGAAGAAGAAGGAAATGTGGAACTACAAGAACAAGAAGAAGGAGAAGAACAATAAGAGCAAGAATTAGAATAGGAAGAATAAGATGAAAAATCAGAAATAACAACTGAATAAGCCGAAAAAGAAGAAATATCAGAAGAATAAGCCAAAACAGCAGAAATAACAGAAGAATCAGCTGAAGAAGAAGCATAAGCATAATAAGAGCAAGTAATTGAAAAAGCCAAAAATGAAGAAGTCACAGAAGATGAAGAAGAAGAAGAACATATAGAACTACAAGAAGAACAAAAGAACTAAAAGAACAAGGAGAACAAGAAGTAGAAACAGAAGAATAAGAGGAAAAAGCAAAAATAACAGAAGAAGCCGAAACAGCAGAAATAACAGAAGAATAAGCTGATGAAGAAGCAGAAGACGCAAAAGAAGTAGAAGTAATTGAAAAAACAAATTGTGCAGAAGAAACAGAATGTGAAGAAGAAGAAGGAGATGTAGAACTACAAGAAGAACAAGGAGAATTAGAAGAACAAGATGAAAAAAAGAATAATAGGAGAAAGCAGAAATAACAGAAGCACAGGCCGAAAAGCAGAAATAACAGAAGAATAAGACGAAACAGCAGAAATAACAGAAGAATCAGCCAAAAATGCTGAAATAAGAGAAGATACAGTGGAGGAAGCAGCATAAGAAGAAGAATTAATTGAAAAAGCAAAAAATGCAGAAGAAACAGAAGAAGTTGAAGAAGAAGATGGAGATGTAGAAATACAAGAAGAAAAAGACGAACTAGAAGAACAAGAAGAACTAGAATTAGAAACAGAAAAATAAGCCTAAAAAGCGGAAATAAGAGAAGAATAAGCCGAAACAGCAGAAGGAAAAGAAGATTAAGCTGAAAAAGAAGCAGAAGAAGATGAACTTGAAAAAGCAAAAATGCAGAAGCAGAAGAACATGAAGAAGAAGAAGAAGAAGGAGATGTAGAATTACTAAAACAAGAAGAACTACAAGAACAATAAGAACAAGAAGTAGAAACAGAAGAATAAGAGAAAAAAGCAAAAATAACAGAAGAATTCGAAAAAGCAGAAATAACAGAAGAATAAGCTGAAAAAGCAGAATAACAGAATAAGCTGATGAAGAAGCAGAAGAAGCAGATGGAGAAGAAGGAGAAGGAGAGGTAGAACTACAAGAAGAACAAGAAGAACAAGAAGTAGAAAGAGAAGAATAAGCTGAAAAAGCAGAAATAACAGAAGAATAAGCCGAAAAAGCAGAAATAACAGAATAAGCTAATGAAGAAGCAGAAGAAGCAGATTAAGAAGAAGAAGGAGATGTAGAACTACAAAGAACAAAAAGAACTAAAAGAACAGGAAGAACAAGAAGTAGAAAAAGAATAAGAAGGCAAAAAAGCAGAAATAACAGAAGAGAAAGCCGAAACAGCAGAAATAATAGAAGAATAAGCTGACAAAGAGATGTAGAAGAACAAGAAGAACTAAAAGAACAAAAAGAACAAAAAGAACAAGAAGTAGAAACAGAAGAATAAGAGGAAAAAGCAGAAATAACAGAAGAAAAAGCCGAAAAGGAAGAAATCACAGGAGAATAAGACGAAACAGCAGAAATAATAGAAGAATAAGCCAAAAATGCAGAAATAGCAGAAGAATCAGCTGAGGAAGAAGCAGGAGAAGAAGTAATTGAAAATGCAAAAAAATGCAGAAGAAACAGAAGATGACGACGAAGAAGGAGAAGGAGATGTAGAACTACAAGAAGAACAAGAAGAAATAAAAGAACAAAAAGTCGAAACAGAAGAATAAGCCAAAAAAGCAGAAATAACAGAAGAATAAGCCGAAAGAGCAGAAAGTACAGAAGCATAAGCTGAAAATAAGAAGAAGAAGAAGAAGTAATTGAAAAAGGAAAATATTCAGAAGAAACAGAAAAAGATGGAGAAGAAGAAGGAGATATAGAACTACAAGAAGAACAAGAAGAACTAGCAGAACAAGAAGAACAAGGAGAAACAGAAGAATAAGAGGAGAAAGCAGAAATAACAGAAGAAGAAGCCGAAAAAGCAGAAATAACAGAAGAATAAGACGAAACAGCAGAAATAACAGAAGAAAAAGGCAAAAATGCAGAAATCACAGAAGATTCAGCAGAGGAAGAAGCCGGAGAAGAAGAAGTAATTGAAAAAGCAAAAGATGCAGAAGAAACAGAAGAAGATGAAAAAGAAGAAGAAGGAGATATAGAACTACAAGAAAAACAAGAAGAACTAAAAGAACAAGAATAACAAGAATTAGAAACTGAAGAATAAGACGATAAAGCACAAATAACAGTAGAGGCAGCTGAGGAAGAAGCAGAAAAAGGAGAAGAATAAGAAGTAATTGAAAGAGCAAAAAATGCAGAAGAAACAGAAGAAGATGAAGAAGAAGAAGAAGGAGATGTAGAACTACAGGAAGAACAAGAATAACTAAAAGAACAGGAAGAACAAGAAGTAGAAAAAGAATAAGCCAAAAACGCAGAAATAACAGAAGAATAAGCCGAAAAAGCAGAAATAACCGTAGATTAAGCTGAGGAAGGAGCAGAGGAAGCAGAAGAAGTAATTGAAAAAGCAAAAATGCAGAAGAATATGAAGAAGAAGGAGATGAAGTACTACTAGAAGAACAGGAAAAAATAGATGAACAAAAGAACAAGAAAAAGAATAACAAAATAATAACAAGAAAAACAGAATAACAAGCTGATATAGAATAACAAGCTGATGAAGAATCCGAAGAAGCAGATGAAGAAGAAGAAGAAGGAGATATAGAACTACAAGTAGAACAACAAGAATTGCAAGAACAAGAAGAAGAAACAGAAGAATAAGAGGACAAAGCAGAAATAACTGAAGAATAAGCCAAAAAAGCAAAAATAACAGAAGAATAAGCCGAAAAAGCAAAAATAACAGAAGACTCAGCTGAAGAAGAAGCAGATGAAGCAGAATGAGAGCAAGTAATTGAAAAATAAAAAAATACAGAAGAAACAGAAGATGAAGAAGAAGAACAAGGAGATATAGAACTACAAGAAGAACTAGAAGAACATCAATAGCAAGAAGTAGAATAGGAAGAATAAGAGGAAAAAGCAAAAATAAGAGAAGAATCCGAAACAGCAGAAATAATAGAAGAATAAGCAGAAAAAGAAACAGAAGAAGCAGAAGAAGAAGGACTTGAAAAAGCAAAAAATGCAGAAGAAACAGAAGATGAAGAAGAAGAAGACGGGGATGTAGAAGTACAAGAAGAACAAGAAGAACTAAAAGAACAAGAAAAACAAGAAGTAGAAACAGAAGAATAAGACAAGAAAGGAGAAATAACAGAAGAATGAGTCGAAAAAGCAGAAATAAAAGCAGAATAAGCTGAAAAAGAAGCAGCAGCAGAAGAAGTACTTGAAAGAGCAAAAAATTCAGAAGAAGTTGAAGAAGTAGAAGAAGGAGATGTAGAACTAAGGAAGAACAAGAAGTACTAGAAGAACAAGATGAACAAGAAGAAACAGAAGAATAATGGGAGAAAGCAAAAAGAACAGAAGAATCAGCCGAAAAACCAGAAATAACAGAAGATTCAGCTGAGGAAGAAGCAGAAAAAGCAGAGGAGTAATTGCAAAAGCAAAAAAAAAAAAAACAGAAGAAACAGAAGAAGATGATGAAGAAGAAGGAAATGTGGAACTACAAGAACAAGAAGAAGGAGAAGAACAATAAGAGCAAGAATTAGAATAGGAAGAATAAGATGAAAAATCAGAAATAACAAATGAATAAGCCGAAGAAGAAGAAATATCAGAAGAATAAGCCAAAACAGCAGAAATAACAGAAGAATCAGCTGAAGAAGAAGCATAAGCATAATAAGAGGAAGTAATTGAAAAAGCCAAAAATGAAGAAGTCACAGAAGATGAAGAAGAAGAAGAACATATAGAACTACAAGAAGAACAAAAGAACTAAAAGAACAAGGAGAACAAGAAGTAGAAACAGAAGAATAAGAGGAAAAAGCAAAAATAACAGAAGAATCCGAAACAGCAGAAATAACAGAAGAATAAGCTGATGAAGAAGCAGAAGACGCAAAAGAAGTAGAAGTAATTGAAAAAACAAATTGTGCAGAAGAAACAGAATGTGAAGAAGAAGAAGAAGGAGATGTAGAACTACAAGAAGAACAAGGAGAATTAGAAGAACAAGATGAAAAAAAGAATAATAGGAGAAAGCAGAAATAACAGAAGCACAAGCCGAAAAGCAGAAATAACAGAAGAATAAGACGAAACAGCAGAAATAACAGAAGAATCAGCCAAAAATGCTGAAATAAGAGAAGATACAGTGGAGGAAGCAGCATAAGAAGAAGAATTAATTGAAAAAGCAAAAAATGCAGAAGAAACAGAAGAAGTTGAAGAAGAAGATGGAGATGTAGAAATACAAGAAGAAAAAGACGAACTAGAAGAACAAGAAGAACTAGAATTAGAAACAGAAGAATAAGCCTAAAAAGCGGAAATAAGAGAAGAATAAGCCGAAACAGCAGAAGGAAAAGAAGATTAAGCTGAAAAAGAAGCAGAAGAAGATGAACTTGAAAAAGCAAAAAATGCAGAAGCAGAAGACGATGAAGAAGAAGAAGAAGGAGATGTAGAATTACTAAAACAAGAAGAACTACAAGAACAATAAGAACAAGAAGTAGAAACAGAAGAATAAGAGAAAAAAGCAAAAATAACAGAAGAATTCGAAAAAGCAGAAATAACAGAAGAATAAGCTGAAAAAGCAGAATAACAGAATAAGCTGATGAAGAAGCAGAAGAAGCAGATGGAGAAGAAGGAGAAGGAGAGGTAGAACTACAAGAAGAACAAGAAGAACAAGAAGTAGAAAGAGAAGATTAAGCTGAAAAAGCAGAAATAACAGAAGAATAAGCCGAAAAAGCAGAAATAACAGAATAAGCTAATGAAGAAGCAGAAGAAGCAGATGAAGAAGAAGAAGAAGGAGATGTAGAACTACAAAGAACAAAAAGAACTAAAAGAACAGGAAGAACAAGAAGTAGAAAAAGAATAAGAAGGCAAAAAAGCAGAAATAACAGAAGGGAAAGCCGAAACAGCAGAAATAATAGAAGAATAAGCTGACAAAGAGATGTAGAAGAACAAGAAGAACTAAAAGAACAAAAAGAACAAAAAGAACAAGAAGTAGAAACAGAAGAATAAGAGGAAAAAGCAGAAATAACAGAAGAAAAAGCCGAAAAAGAAGAAATCACAGGAGAATAAGACGAAACAGCAGAAATAATAGAAGAATAAGCCAAAAATGCAGAAATAACAGAAGAATCAGCTGAGGAAGAAGCAGGAGAAGAAGTAATTGAAAATGCAAAAAAATGCAGAAGAAACAGAAGATGACGACGAAGAAGGAGAAGGAGATGTAGAACTACAAGAAGAACAAGAAGAAATAAAAGAACAAAAAGTCGAAACAGAAGAATAAGCCGAAAAAGCAGAAATAACAGAAGAATAAGCCGAAAGAGCAGAAAGTACAGAAGCATAAGCTGAAAATAAGAAGAAGAAGAAGAAGTAATTGAAACAGGAAAATATTCAGAAGAAACAGAAAAAGATGGAGAAGAAGAAGGAGATATAGAACTACAAGAAGAACAAGAAGAACTAGCAGAACAAGAAGAACAAGAAGAAACAGAAGAATAAGAGGAGAAAGCAGAAATAACAGAAGAAGAAGCCAAAAAAGCAGAAATAACAGAAGAATAAGACGAAACAGCAGAAATAACAGAAGAAAAAGGCAAAAATGCAGAAATCACAGAAGATTCAGCTGAGGAAGAAGCCGGAGAAGAAGTAATTGAAAAAGCAAAAGATGCAGAAGAAACAGAAGAAGATGAAAAAGAAGAAGAAGGAGATATAGAACTACAAGAAAAACAAGAAGAACTAAAAGAACAAGAATAACAAGAATTAGAAACTGAAGAATAAGACGATAAAGCACAAATAACAGTAGAGGCAGCTGAGGAAGAAGCAGAAAAAGGAGAAGAATAAGAAGTAATTGAAAGAGCAAAAAATGCAGAAGAAACAGAAGAAGATGAAGAAGAAGAAGAAGGAGATGTAGAACTACAGGAAGAACAAGAATAACTAAAAGAACAGGAAGAACAAGAAGTAGAAAAAGAATAAGCCAAAAACGCAGAAATAACAGAAGAATAAGCCGAAAAAGCAGAAATAACCGTAGATTAAGCTGAGGAAGGAGCAGAGGAAGCAGAAGAAGTAATTGAAAAAGCAAAAATGCAGAAGAATATGAAGAAGAAGGAGATGAAGAACTACTAGAAGAACAGGAAAAAATAGATGAACAAAAGAACAAGAAAAAGAATAACAAAATAATAACAAGAATAACAGAATCACAAGCTGATATAGAATAACAAGCTGATGAAGAATCCGAAGAAGCAGATGAAGAAGAAGAAGAAGGAGATATAGAACTACAAGAAGAACAAAAAGAATTGCAAGAACAAGAAGAAGAAACAGAAGAATAAGAGGACAAAGCAGAAATAACTGAAGAATAAGCCAAAAAAGCAAAAATAAAAGAAGAATAAGCCGAAAAAGCAAAAATAACAGAAGACTCAGCTGAAGAAGAAGCAGATGAAGCAGAATGAGAGCAAGTAATTGAAAAATAAAAAAATACAGAAGAAACAGAAGATGAAGAAGAAGAACAAGGAGATATAGAACTACAAGAAGAACTAGAAGAACATCAATAGCAAGAAGTAGAATAGGAAGAATAAGAGGAAAAAGCAAAAATAAGAGAAGAATCCGAAACAGCAGAAATAATAGAAGAATAAGCAGAAAAAGAAACAGAAGAAGCAGAAGAAGAAGGACTTGAAAAAGCAAAAAATGCAGAAGAAACAGAAGATGAAGAAGAAGAAGACGGGGATGTAGAAGTACAAGAAGAACAAGAAGAACTAAAAGAACAAGAAAAACAAGAAGTAGAAACAGAAGAATAAGACAAGAAAGGAGAAATAACAGAAGAATGAGTCGAAAAAGCAGAAATAAAAGCAGAATAAGCTGAAAAAGAAGCAGCAGCAGAAGAAGTACTTGAAAGAGCAAAAAATTCAGAAGAAGTTGAAGAAGTAGAAGAAGGAGATGTAGAACTAAGGAAGAACAAGAAGTACTAGAAGAACAAGATGAACAAGAAGAAACAGAAGAATAATGGGAAAAAGCAAAAAGAGCAGAAGAATCAGCCGAAAAACCAGAAATAACAGAAGATTCAGCTGAGGAAGAAGCAGAAAAAGCAGAGGAGTAATTGCAAAAGCAAAAAAAAAAAAAAACAGAAGAAACAGAAGAAGATGATGAAGAAGAAGGAAATGTGGAACTACAAGAACAAGAAGAAGGAGAAGAACAATAAAAGCAAGAATTAGAATAGGAAGAATAAGATGAAAAATCAGAAATAAAAACTGAATAAGCCGAAAAAGAAGAAATATCAGAAGAATAAGCCAAAACAGCAGAAATAACAGAAGAATCAGCTGAAGAAGAAGCATAAGCATAATAAGAGCAAGTAATTGAAAAAGCCAAAAATGAAGAAGTCACAGAAGATGAAGAAGAAGAAGAACATATAGAACTACAAGAAGAACAAAAGAACTAAAAGAACAAGGAGAACAAGAAGTAGAAACAGAAGAATAAGAGGAAAAAGCAAAAATAACAGAAGAAGCCGAAACAGCAGAAATAACAGAAGAATAAGCTGATGAAGAAGCAGAAGACGCAAAAGAAGTAGAAGTAATTGAAAAAACAAATTGTGCAGAAGAAACAGAATGTGAAGAAGAAGAAGAAGGAGATGTAGAACTACAAGAAGAACAAGGAGAATTAGAAGAACAAGATGAAAAAAAGAATAATAGGAGAAAGCAGAAATAACAGAAGCACAGGCCGAAAAGCAGAAATAACAGAAGAATAAGACGAAACAGCAGAAATAACAGAAGAATCAGCCAAAAATGCTGAAATAAGAGAAGATACAGTGGAGGAAGCAGCATAAGAAGAAGAATTAATTGAAAAAGCAAAAAATGCAGAAGAAACAGAAGAAGTTGAAGAAGAAGATGGAGATGTAGAAATACAAGAAGAAAAAGACGAACTAGAAGAACAAGAAGAACTAGAATTAGAAACAGAAGAATAAGCCTAAAAAGCGGAAATAAGAGAAGAATAAGCCGAAACAGCAGAAGGAAAAGAAGATTAAGCTGAAAAAGAAGCAGAAGAAGATGAACTTGAAAAAGCAAAAAATGCAGAAGCAGAAGACGATGAAGAAGAAGAAGAAGGAGATGTAGAATTACTAAAACAAGAAGAACTACAAGAACAATAAGAACAAGAAGTAGAAACAGAAGAATAAGAGAAAAAAGCAAAAATAACAGAAGAATTCGAAAAAGCAGAAATAACAGAAGAATAAGCTGAAAAAGCAGAATAACAGAATAAGCTGATGAAGAAGCAGAAGAAGCAGATGGAGAAGAAGGAGAAGGAGAGGTAGAACTACAAGAAGAACAAGAAGAACAAGAAGTAGAAAGAGAAGATTAAGCTGAAAAAGCAGAAATAACAGAAGAATAAGCCGAAAAAGCAGAAATAACAGAATAAGCTAATGAAGAAGCAGAAGAAGCAGATGAAGAAGAAGAAGAAGGAGATGTAGAACTACAAAGAACAAAAAGAACTAAAAGAACAGGAAGAACAAGAAGTAGAAAAAGAATAAGAAGGCAAAAAAGCAGAAATAACAGAAGAGAAAGCCGAAACAGCAGAAATAATAGAAGAATAAGCTGACAAAGAGATGTAGAAGAACAAGAAGAACTAAAAGAACAAAAAGAACAAAAAGAACAAGAAGTAGAAACAGAAGAATAAGAGGAAAAAGCAGAAATAACAGAAGAAAAAGCCGAAAAGGAAGAAATCACAGGAGAATAAGACGAAACAGCAGAAATAATAGAAGAATAAGCCAAAAATGCAGAAATAGCAGAAGAATCAGCTGAGGAAGAAGCAGGAGAAGAAGTAATTGAAAATGCAAAAAAATGCAGAAGAAACAGAAGATGACGACGAAGAAGGAGAAGGAGATGTAGAACTACAAGAAGAACAAGAAGAAATAAAAGAACAAAAAGTCGAAACAGAAGAATAAGCCGAAAAAGCAGAAATAACAGAAGAATAAGCCGAAAGAGCAGAAAGTACAGAAGCATAAGCTGAAAATAAGAAGAAGAAGAAGAAGTAATTGAAACAGGAAAATATTCAGAAGAAACAGAAAAAGATGGAGAAGAAGAAGGAGATATAGAACTACAAGAAGAACAAGAAGAACTAGCAGAACAAGAAGAACAAGAAGAAACAGAAGAATAAGAGGAGAAAGCAGAAATAACAGAAGAAGAAGCCGAAAAAGCAGAAATAACAGAAGAATAAGACGAAACAGCAGAAATAACAGAAGAAAAAGGCAAAAATGCAGAAATCACAGAAGATTCAGCTGAGGAAGAAGCCGGAGAAGAAGAAGTAATTGAAAAAGCAAAAGATGCAGAAGAAACAGAAGAAGATGAAAAAGAAGAAGAAGGAGATATAGAACTACAAGAAAAACAAGAAGAACTAAAAGAACAAGAATAACAAGAATTAGAAACTGAAGAATAAGACGATAAAGCACAAATAACAGTAGAGGCAGCTGAGGAAGAAGCAGAAAAAGGAGAAGAATAAGAAGTAATTGAAAGAGCAAAAAATGCAGAAGAAACAGAAGAAGATGAAGAAGAAGAAGAAGGAGATGTAGAACTACAGGAAGAACAAGAATAACTAAAAGAACAGGAAGAACAAGAAGTAGAAAAAGAATAAGCCAAAAACGCAGAAATAACAGAAGAATAAGCCGAAAAAGCAGAAATAACCGTAGATTAAGCTGAGGAAGGAGCAGAGGAAGCAGAAGAAGTAATTGAAAAAGCAAAAATGCAGAAGAATATGAAGAAGAAGGAGATGAAGAACTACTAGAAGAACAGGAAAAAATAGATGAACAAAAGAACAAGAAAAAGAATAACAAAATAATAACAAGAATAACAGAATAACAAGCTGATATAGAATAACAAGCTGATGAAGAATCCGAAGAAGCAGATGAAGAAGAAGAAGAAGGAGATATAGAACTACAAGAAGAACAACAAGAATTGCAAGAACAAGAAGAAGAAACAGAAGAATAAGAGGACAAAGCAGAAATAACTGAAGAATAAGCCAAAAAAGCAAAAATAAAAGAAGAATAAGCCGAAAAAGCAAAAATAACAGAAGACTCAGCTGAAGAAGAAGCAGATGAAGCAGAATGAGAGCAAGTAATTGAAAAATAAAAAAATACAGAAGAAACAGAAGATGAAGAAGAAGAACAAGGATATATAGAACTACAAGTAGAACTAGAAGAACATCAATAGCAAGAAGTAGAATAGGAAGAATAAGAGGAAAAAGCAAAAATAAGAGAAGAATCCGAAACAGCAGAAATAATAGAAGAATAAGCAGAAAAAGAAACAGAAGAAGCAGAAGAAGAAGGACTTGAAAAAGCAAAAAATGCAGAAGAAACAGAAGATGAAGAAGAAGAAGACGGGGATGTAGAAGTACAAGAAGAACAAGAAGAACTAAAAGAACAAGAAAAACAAGAAGTAGAAACAGAAGAATAAGACAAGAAAGGAGAAATAACAGAAGAATGAGTCGAAAAAGCAGAAATAAAAGCAGAATAAGCTGAAAAAGAAGCAGCAGCAGAAGAAGTACTTGAAAGAGCAAAAAATTCAGAAGAAACAGAAGAAGTTGAAGAAGTAGAAGAAGGAGATGTAGAACTAAGGAAGAACAAGAAGTACTAGAAGAACAAGATGAACAAGAAGAAACAGAAGAATAATGGGAAAAAGCAAAAAGAGCAGAAGAATCAGCCGAAAAACCAGAAATAACAGAAGATTCAGCTGAGGAAGAAGCAGAAAAAGCAGAGGAGTAATTGCAAAAGCAAAAAAAAAAAAAACAGAAGAAACAGAAGAAGATGATGAAGAAGAAGGAAATGTGGAACTACAAGAACAAGAAGAAGGAGAAGAACAATAAGAGCAAGAATTAGAATAGGAAGAATAAGATGAAAAATCAGAAATAACAACTGAATAAGCCGAAAAAGAAGAAATATCAGAAGAATAAGCCAAAACAGCAGAAATAACAGAAGAATCAGCTGAAGAAGAAGCATAAGCATAATAAGAGCAAGTAATTGAAAAAGCCAAAAATGAAGAAGTCACAGAAGATGAAGAAGAAGAAGAACATATAGAACTACAAGAAGAACAAAAGAACTAAAAGAACAAGGAGAACAAGAAGTAGAAACAGAAGAATAAGAGGAAAAAGCAAAAATAACAGAAGAAGCCGAAACAGCAGAAATAACAGAAGAATAAGCTGATGAAGAAGCAGAAGACGCAAAAGAAGTAGAAGTAATTGAAAAAACAAATTGTGCAGAAGAAACAGAATGTGAAGAAGAAGAAGGAGATGTAGAACTACAAGAAGAACAAGGAGAATTAGAAGAACAAGATGAAAAAAAGAATAATAGGAGAAAGCAGAAATAACAGAAGCACAGGCCGAAAAGCAGAAATAACAGAAGAATAAGACGAAACAGCAGAAATAACAGAAGAATCAGCCAAAAATGCTGAAATAAGAGAAGATACAGTGGAGGAAGCAGCATAAGAAGAAGAATTAATTGAAAAAGCAAAAAATGCAGAAGAAACAGAAGAAGTTGAAGAAGAAGATGGAGATGTAGAAATACAAGAAGAAAAAGACGAACTAGAAGAACAAGAAGAACTAGAATTAGAAACAGAAAAATAAGCCTAAAAAGCGGAAATAAGAGAAGAATAAGCCGAAACAGCAGAAGGAAAAGAAGATTAAGCTGAAAAAGAAGCAGAAGAAGATGAACTTGAAAAAGCAAAAATGCAGAAGCAGAAGAACATGAAGAAGAAGAAGAAGAAGGAGATGTAGAATTACTAAAACAAGAAGAACTACAAGAACAATAAGAACAAGAAGTAGAAACAGAAGAATAAGAGAAAAAAGCAAAAATAACAGAAGAATTCGAAAAAGCAGAAATAACAGAAGAATAAGCTGAAAAAGCAGAATAACAGAATAAGCTGATGAAGAAGCAGAAGAAGCAGATGGAGAAGAAGGAGAAGGAGAGGTAGAACTACAAGAAGAACAAGAAGAACAAGAAGTAGAAAGAGAAGAATAAGCTGAAAAAGCAGAAATAACAGAAGAATAAGCCGAAAAAGCAGAAATAACAGAATAAGCTAATGAAGAAGCAGAAGAAGCAGATTAAGAAGAAGAAGGAGATGTAGAACTACAAAGAACAAAAAGAACTAAAAGAACAGGAAGAACAAGAAGTAGAAAAAGAATAAGAAGGCAAAAAAGCAGAAATAACAGAAGAGAAAGCCGAAACAGCAGAAATAATAGAAGAATAAGCTGACAAAGAGATGTAGAAGAACAAGAAGAACTAAAAGAACAAAAAGAACAAAAAGAACAAGAAGTAGAAACAGAAGAATAAGAGGAAAAAGCAGAAATAACAGAAGAAAAAGCCGAAAAGGAAGAAATCACAGGAGAATAAGACGAAACAGCAGAAATAATAGAAGAATAAGCCAAAAATGCAGAAATAGCAGAAGAATCAGCTGAGGAAGAAGCAGGAGAAGAAGTAATTGAAAATGCAAAAAAATGCAGAAGAAACAGAAGATGACGACGAAGAAGGAGAAGGAGATGTAGAACTACAAGAAGAACAAGAAGAAATAAAAGAACAAAAAGTCGAAACAGAAGAATAAGCCGAAAAAGCAGAAATAACAGAAGAATAAGCCGAAAGAGCAGAAAGTACAGAAGCATAAGCTGAAAATAAGAAGAAGAAGAAGAAGAAGTAATTGAAAAAGGAAAATATTCAGAAGAAACAGAAAAAGATGGAGAAGAAGAAGGAGATATAGAACTACAAGAAGAACAAGAAGAACTAGCAGAACAAGAAGAACAAGAAGAAACAGAAGAATAAGAGGAGAAAGCAGAAATAACAGAAGAAGGCGAAAAAGCAGAAATAACAGAAGAATAAGACGAAACAGCAGAAATAACAGAAGAAAAAGGCAAAAATGCAGAAATCACAGAAGATTCAGCTGAGGAAGAAGCCGGAGAAGAAGAAGTAATTGAAAAAGCAAAAGATGCAGAAGAAACAGAAGAAGATGAAAAAGAAGAAGAAGGAGATATAGAACTACAAGAAAAACAAGAAGAACTAAAAGAACAAGAATAACAAGAATTAGAAACTGAAGAATAAGACGATAAAGCACAAATAACAGTAGAGGCAGCTGAGGAAGAAGCAGAAAAAGGAGAAGAATAAGAAGTAATTGAAAGAGCAAAAAATGCAGAAGAAACAGAAGAAGATGAAGAAGAAGAAGAAGGAGATGTAGAACTACAGGAAGAACAAGAATAACTAAAAGAACAGGAAGAACAAGAAGTAGAAAAAGAATAAGCCAAAAACGCAGAAATAACAGAAGAATAAGCCGAAAAAGCAGAAATAACCGTAGATTAAGCTGAGGAAGGAGCAGAGGAAGCAGAAGAAGTAATTGAAAAAGCAAAAATGCAGAAGAATATGAAGAAGAAGGAGATGAAGAACTACTAGAAGAACAGGAAAAAATAGATGAACAAAAGAACAAGAAAAAGAATAACAAAATAATAACAAGAAAAACAGAATAACAAGCTGATATAGAATAACAAGCTGATGAAGAATCCGAAGAAGCAGATGAAGAAGAAGAAGAAGGAGATATAGAACTACAAGAAGAACAACAAGAATTGCAAGAACAAGAAGAAGAAACAGAAGAATAAGAGGACAAAGCAGAAATAACTGAAGAATAAGCCAAAAAAGCAAAAATAACAGAAGAATAAGCCGAAAAAGCAAAAATAACAGAAGAATCAGCTGAAGAAGAAGCAGATGAAGCAGAATGAGAGCAAGTAATTGAAAAATAAAAAAATACAGAAGAAACAGAAGATGAAGAAGAAGAACAAGGAGATATAGAACTACAAGAAGAACTAGAAGAACATCAATAGCAAGAAGTAGAATAGGAAGAATAAGAGGAAAAAGCAAAAATAAGAGAAGAATCCGAAACAGCAGAAATAATAGAAGAATAAGCAGAAAAAGAAACAGAAGAAGCAGAAGAAGAAGGACTTGAAAAAGCAAAAAATGCAGAAGAAACAGAAGATGAAGAAGAAGAAGACGGGGATGTAGAAGTACAAGAAGAACAAGAAGAACTAAAAGAACAAGAAAAACAAGAAGTAGAAACAGAAGAATAAGACAAGAAAGGAGAAATAACAGAAGAATGAGTCGAAAAAGCAGAAATAAAAGCAGAATAAGCTGAAAAAGAAGCAGCAGAAGAAGTACTTGACAGAGCAAAAAATTCAGAAGAAACAGAAGAAGTTGAAGAAGTAGAAGAAGGAGATGTAGAACTAAGGAAGAACAAGAAGTACTAGAAGAACAAGATGAACAAGAAGAAACAGAAGAATAATGGGAAAAAGCAAAAAGAACAGAAGAATCAGCCGAAAAACCAGAAATAACAGAAGATTCAGCTGAGGAAGAAGCAGAAAAAGCAGAGGAGTAATTGCAAAAGCAAAAAAAAAAAAAACAGAAGAAACAGAAGAAGATGATGAAGAAGAAGGAAATGTGGAACTACAAGAACAAGAAGAAGGAGAAGAACAATAAGAGCAAGAATTAGAATAGGAAGAATAAGATGAAAAATCAGAAATAACAAATGAATAAGCCGAAGAAGAAGAAATATCAGAAGAATAAGCCAAAACAGCAGAAATAACAGAAGAATCAGCTGAAGAAGAAGCATAAGCATAATAAGAGGAAGTAATTGAAAAAGCCAAAAATGAAGAAGTCACAGAAGATGAAGAAGAAGAACATATAGAACTACAAGAAGAACAAAAGAACTAAAAGAACAAGGAGAACAAGAAGTAGAAACAGAAGAATAAGAGGAAAAAGCAAAAATAACAGAAGAATCCGAAACAGCAGAAATAACAGAAGAATAAGCTGATGAAGAAGCAGAAGACGCAAAAGAAGTAGAAGTAATTGAAAAAACAAATTGTGCAGAAGAAACAGAATGTGAAGAAGAAGAAGAAGGAGATGTAGAACTACAAGAAGAACAAGGAGAATTAGAAGAACAAGATGAAAAAAAGAATAATAGGAGAAAGCAGAAATAACAGAAGCACAAGCCGAAAAGCAGAAATAACAGAAGAATAAGACGAAACAGCAGAAATAACAGAAGAATCAGCCAAAAATGCTGAAATAAGAGAAGATACAGTGGAGGAAGCAGCATAAGAAGAAGAATTAATTGAAAAAGCAAAAAATGCAGAAGAAACAGAAGAAGTTGAAGAAGAAGATGGAGATGTAGAAATACAAGAAGAAAAAGACGAACTAGAAGAACAAGAAGAACTAGAATTAGAAACAGAAGAATAAGCCTAAAAAGCGGAAATAAGAGAAGAATAAGCCGAAACAGCAGAAGGAAAAGAAGATTAAGCTGAAAAAGAAGCAGAAGAAGATGAACTTGAAAAAGCAAAAAATGCAGAAGCAGAAGACGATGAAGAAGAAGAAGAAGGAGATGTAGAATTACTAAAACAAGAAGAACTACAAGAACAATAAGAACAAGAAGTAGAAACAGAAGAATAAGAGAAAAAAGCAAAAATAACAGAAGAATTCGAAAAAGCAGAAATAACAGAAGAATAAGCTGAAAAAGCAGAATAACAGAATAAGCTGATGAAGAAGCAGAACAAGCAGATGGAGAAGAAGGAGAAGGAGAGGTAGAACTACAAGAAGAACAAGAAGAACAAGAAGTAGAAAGAGAAGATTAAGCTGAAAAAGCAGAAATAACAGAAGAATAAGCCGAAAAAGCAGAAATAACAGAATAAGCTAATGAAGAAGCAGAAGAAGCAGATGAAGAAGAAGAAGAAGGAGATGTAGAACTACAAAGAACAAAAAGAACTAAAAGAACAGGAAGAACAAGAAGTAGAAAAAGAATAAGAAGGCAAAAAAGCAGAAATAACAGAAGAGAAAGCCGAAACAGCAGAAATAATAGAAGAATAAGCTGACAAAGAGATGTAGAAGAACAAGAAGAACTAAAAGAACAAAAAGAACAAAAAGAACAAGAAGTAGAAACAGAAGAATAAGAGGAAAAAGCAGAAATAACAGAAGAAAAAGCCGAAAAGGAAGAAATCACAGGAGAATAAGACGAAACAGCAGAAATAATAGAAGAATAAGCCAAAAATGCAGAAATAGCAGAAGAATCAGCTGAGGAAGAAGCAGGAGAAGAAGTAATTGAAAATGCAAAAAAATGCAGAAGAAACAGAAGATGACGACGAAGAAGGAGAAGGAGATGTAGAACTACAAGAAGAACAAGAAGAAATAAAAGAACAAAAAGTCGAAACAGAAGAATAAGCCGAAAAAGCAGAAATAACAGAAGAATAAGCCGAAAGAGCAGAAAGTACAGAAGCATAAGCTGAAAATAAGAAGAAGAAGAAGAAGTAATTGAAACAGGAAAATATTCAGAAGAAACAGAAAAAGATGGAGAAGAAGAAGGAGATATAGAACTACAAGAAGAACAAGAAGAACTAGCAGAACAAGAAGAACAAGAAGAAACAGAAGAATAAGAGGAGAAAGCAGAAATAACAGAAGAAGAAGCCGAAAAAGCAGAAATAACAGAAGAATAAGACGAAACAGCAGAAATAACAGAAGAAAAAGGCAAAAATGCAGAAATCACAGAAGATTCAGCTGAGGAAGAAGCCGGAGAAGAAGAAGTAATTGAAAAAGCAAAAGATGCAGAAGAAACAGAAGAAGATGAAAAAGAAGAAGAAGGAGATATAGAACTACAAGAAAAACAAGAAGAACTAAAAGAACAAGAATAACAAGAATTAGAAACTGAAGAATAAGACGATAAAGCACAAATAACAGTAGAGGCAGCTGAGGAAGAAGCAGAAAAAGGAGAAGAATAAGAAGTAATTGAAAGAGCAAAAAATGCAGAAGAAACAGAAGAAGATGAAGAAGAAGAAGAAGGAGATGTAGAACTACAGGAAGAACAAGAATAACTAAAAGAACAGGAAGAACAAGAAGTAGAAAAAGAATAAGCCAAAAACGCAGAAATAACAGAAGAATAAGCCGAAAAAGCAGAAATAACCGTAGATTAAGCTGAGGAAGGAGCAGAGGAAGCAGAAGAAGTAATTGAAAAAGCAAAAATGCAGAAGAATATGAAGAAGAAGGAGATGAAGAACTACTAGAAGAACAGGAAAAAATAGATGAACAAAAGAACAAGAAAAAGAATAACAAAATAATAACAAGAATAACAGAATAACAAGCTGATATAGAATAACAAGCTGATGAAGAATCCGAAGAAGCAGATGAAGAAGAAGAAGAAGGAGATATAGAACTACAAGAAGAACAACAAGAATTGCAAGAACAAGAAGAAGAAACAGAAGAATAAGAGGACAAAGCAGAAATAACTGAAGAATAAGCCAAAAAAGCAAAAATAAAAGAAGAATAAGCCGAAAAAGCAAAAATAACAGAAGACTCAGCTGAAGAAGAAGCAGATGAAGCAGAATGAGAGCAAGTAATTGAAAAATAAAAAAATACAGAAGAAACAGAAGATGAAGAAGAAGAACAAGGATATATAGAACTACAAGTAGAACTAGAAGAACATCAATAGCAAGAAGTAGAATAGGAAGAATAAGAGGAAAAAGCAAAAATAAGAGAAGAATCCGAAACAGCAGAAATAATAGAAGAATAAGCAGAAAAAGAAACAGAAGAAGCAGAAGAAGAAGGACTTGAAAAAGCAAAAAATGCAGAAGAAACAGAAGATGAAGAAGAAGAAGACGGGGATGTAGAAGTACAAGAAGAACAAGAAGAACTAAAAGAACAAGAAAAACAAGAAGTAGAAACAGAAGAATAAGACAAGAAAGGAGAAATAACAGAAGAATGAGTCGAAAAAGCAGAAATAAAAGCAGAATAAGCTGAAAAAGAAGCAGCAGCAGAAGAAGTACTTGAAAGAGCAAAAAATTCAGAAGAAACAGAAGAAGTTGAAGAAGTAGAAGAAGGAGATGTAGAACTAAGGAAGAACAAGAAGTACTAGAAGAACAAGATGAACAAGAAGAAACAGAAGAATAATGGGAAAAAGCAAAAAGAGCAGAAGAATCAGCCGAAAAACCAGAAATAACAGAAGATTCAGCTGAGGAAGAAGCAGAAAAAGCAGAGGAGTAATTGCAAAAGCAAAAAAAAAAAAAACAGAAGAAACAGAAGAAGATGATGAAGAAGAAGGAAATGTGGAACTACAAGAACAAGAAGAAGGAGAAGAACAATAAGAGCAAGAATTAGAATAGGAAGAATAAGATGAAAAATCAGAAATAACAACTGAATAAGCCGAAAAAGAAGAAATATCAGAAGAATAAGCCAAAACAGCAGAAATAACAGAAGAATCAGCTGAAGAAGAAGCATAAGCATAATAAGAGCAAGTAATTGAAAAAGCCAAAAATGAAGAAGTCACAGAAGATGAAGAAGAAGAAGAACATATAGAACTACAAGAAGAACAAAAGAACTAAAAGAACAAGGAGAACAAGAAGTAGAAACAGAAGAATAAGAGGAAAAAGCAAAAATAACAGAAGAAGCCGAAACAGCAGAAATAACAGAAGAATAAGCTGATGAAGAAGCAGAAGACGCAAAAGAAGTAGAAGTAATTGAAAAAACAAATTGTGCAGAAGAAACAGAATGTGAAGAAGAAGAAGGAGATGTAGAACTACAAGAAGAACAAGGAGAATTAGAAGAACAAGATGAAAAAAAGAATAATAGGAGAAAGCAGAAATAACAGAAGCACAGGCCGAAAAGCAGAAATAACAGAAGAATAAGACGAAACAGCAGAAATAACAGAAGAATCAGCCAAAAATGCTGAAATAAGAGAAGATACAGTGGAGGAAGCAGCATAAGAAGAAGAATTAATTGAAAAAGCAAAAAATGCAGAAGAAACAGTAGAAGTTGAAGAAGAAGATGGAGATGTAGAAATACAAGAAGAAAAAGACGAACTAGAAGAACAAGAAGAACTAGAATTAGAAACAGAAAAATAAGCCTAAAAAGCGGAAATAAGAGAAGAATAAGCCGAAACAGCAGAAGGAAAAGAAGATTAAGCTGAAAAAGAAGCAGAAGAAGATGAACTTGAAAAAGCAAAAATGCAGAAGCAGAAGAACATGAAGAAGAAGAAGAAGAAGGAGATGTAGAATTACTAAAACAAGAAGAACTACAAGAACAATAAGAACAAGAAGTAGAAACAGAAGAATAAGAGAAAAAAGCAAAAATAACAGAAGAATTCGAAAAAGCAGAAATAACAGAAGAATAAGCTGAAAAAGCAGAATAACAGAATAAGCTGATGAAGAAGCAGAAGAAGCAGATGGAGAAGAAGGAGAAGGAGAGGTAGAACTACAAGAAGAACAAGAAGAACAAGAAGTAGAAAGAGAAGAATAAGCTGAAAAAGCAGAAATAACAGAAGAATAAGCCGAAAAAGCAGAAATAACAGAAGAATAAGCCGAAAAAGCAGAAATAACCGTAGATTAAGCTGAGGAAGGAGCAGAGGAAGCAGAAGAAGTAATTGAAAAAGCAAAAATGCAGAAGAATATGAAGAAGAAGGAGATGAAGAACTACTAGAAGAACAGGAAAAAATAGATGAACAAAAGAACAAGAAAAAGAATAACAAAATAATAACAAGAATAACAGAATAACAAGCTGATATAGAATAACAAGCTGATGAAGAATCCGAAGAAGCAGATGAAGAAGAAGAAGAAGGAGATATAGAACTACAAGAAGAACAACAAGAATTGCAAGAACAAGAAGAAGAAACAGAAGAATAAGAGGACAAAGCAGAAATAACTGAAGAATAAGCCAAAAAAGCAAAAATAAAAGAAGAATAAGCCGAAAAAGCAAAAATAACAGAAGACTCAGCTGAAGAAGAAGCAGATGAAGCAGAATGAGAGCAAGTAATTGAAAAATAAAAAAATACAGAAGAAACAGAAGATGAAGAAGAAGAACAAGGATATATAGAACTACAAGTAGAACTAGAAGAACATCAATAGCAAGAAGTAGAATAGGAAGAATAAGAGGAAAAAGCAAAAATAAGAGAAGAATCCGAAACAGCAGAAATAATAGAAGAATAAGCAGAAAAAGAAACAGAAGAAGCAGAAGAAGAAGGACTTGAAAAAGCAAAAAATGCAGAAGAAACAGAAGATGAAGAAGAAGAAGACGGGGATGTAGAAGTACAAGAAGAACAAGAAGAACTAAAAGAACAAGAAAAACAAGAAGTAGAAACAGAAGAATAAGACAAGAAAGGAGAAATAACAGAAGAATGAGTCGAAAAAGCAGAAATAAAAGCAGAATAAGCTGAAAAAGAAGCAGCAGCAGAAGAAGTACTTGAAAGAGCAAAAAATTCAGAAGAAACAGAAGAAGTTGAAGAAGTAGAAGAAGGAGATGTAGAACTAAGGAAGAACAAGAAGTACTAGAAGAACAAGATGAACAAGAAGAAACAGAAGAATAATGGGAAAAAGCAAAAAGAGCAGAAGAATCAGCCGAAAAACCAGAAATAACAGAAGATTCAGCTGAGGAAGAAGCAGAAAAAGCAGAGGAGTAATTGCAAAAGCAAAAAAAAAAAAAACAGAAGAAACAGAAGAAGATGATGAAGAAGAAGGAAATGTGGAACTACAAGAACAAGAAGAAGGAGAAGAACAATAAGAGCAAGAATTAGAATAGGAAGAATAAGATGAAAAATCAGAAATAACAACTGAATAAGCCGAAAAAGAAGAAATATCAGAAGAATAAGCCAAAACAGCAGAAATAACAGAAGAATCAGCTGAAGAAGAAGCATAAGCATAATAAGAGCAAGTAATTGAAAAAGCCAAAAATGAAGAAGTCACAGAAGATGAAGAAGAAGAAGAACATATAGAACTACAAGAAGAACAAAAGAACTAAAAGAACAAGGAGAACAAGAAGTAGAAACAGAAGAATAAGAGGAAAAAGCAAAAATAACAGAAGAAGCCGAAACAGCAGAAATAACAGAAGAATAAGCTGATGAAGAAGCAGAAGACGCAAAAGAAGTAGAAGTAATTGAAAAAACAAATTGTGCAGAAGAAACAGAATGTGAAGAAGAAGAAGGAGATGTAGAACTACAAGAAGAACAAGGAGAATTAGAAGAACAAGATGAAAAAAAGAATAATAGGAGAAAGCAGAAATAACAGAAGCACAGGCCGAAAAGCAGAAATAACAGAAGAATAAGACGAAACAGCAGAAATAACAGAAGAATCAGCCAAAAATGCTGAAATAAGAGAAGATACAGTGGAGGAAGCAGCATAAGAAGAAGAATTAATTGAAAAAGCAAAAAATGCAGAAGAAACAGAAGAAGTTGAAGAAGAAGATGGAGATGTAGAAATACAAGAAGAAAAAGACGAACTAGAAGAACAAGAAGAACTAGAATTAGAAACAGAAAAATAAGCCTAAAAAGCGGAAATAAGAGAAGAATAAGCCGAAACAGCAGAAGGAAAAGAAGATTAAGCTGAAAAAGAAGCAGAAGAAGATGAACTTGAAAAAGCAAAAATGCAGAAGCAGAAGAACATGAAGAAGAAGAAGAAGAAGGAGATGTAGAATTACTAAAACAAGAAGAACTACAAGAACAATAAGAACAAGAAGTAGAAACAGAAGAATAAGAGAAAAAAGCAAAAATAACAGAAGAATTCGAAAAAGCAGAAATAACAGAAGAATAAGCTGAAAAAGCAGAATAACAGAATAAGCTGATGAAGAAGCAGAAGAAGCAGATGGAGAAGAAGGAGAAGGAGAGGTAGAACTACAAGAAGAACAAGAAGAACAAGAAGTAGAAAGAGAAGAATAAGCTGAAAAAGCAGAAATAACAGAAGAATAAGCCGAAAAAGCAGAAATAACAGAATAAGCTAATGAAGAAGCAGAAGAAGCAGATTAAGAAGAAGAAGGAGATGTAGAACTACAAAGAACAAAAAGAACTAAAAGAACAGGAAGAACAAGAAGTAGAAAAAGAATAAGAAGGCAAAAAAGCAGAAATAACAGAAGAGAAAGCCGAAACAGCAGAAATAATAGAAGAATAAGCTGACAAAGAGATGTAGAAGAACAAGAAGAACTAAAAGAACAAAAAGAACAAAAAGAACAAGAAGTAGAAACAGAAGAATAAGAGGAAAAAGCAGAAATAACAGAAGAAAAAGCCGAAAAGGAAGAAATCACAGGAGAATAAGACGAAACAGCAGAAATAATAGAAGAATAAGCCAAAAATGCAGAAATAGCAGAAGAATCAGCTGAGGAAGAAGCAGGAGAAGAAGTAATTGAAAATGCAAAAAAATGCAGAAGAAACAGAAGATGACGACGAAGAAGGAGAAGGAGATGTAGAACTACAAGAAGAACAAGAAGAAATAAAAGAACAAAAAGTCGAAACAGAAGAATAAGCCGAAAAAGCAGAAATAACAGAAGAATAAGCCGAAAGAGCAGAAAGTACAGAAGCATAAGCTGAAAATAAGAAGAAGAAGAAGAAGAAGTAATTGAAAAAGGAAAATATTCAGAAGAAACAGAAAAAGATGGAGAAGAAGAAGGAGATATAGAACTACAAGAAGAACAAGAAGAACTAGCAGAACAAGAAGAACAAGAAGAAACAGAAGAATAAGAGGAGAAAGCAGAAATAACAGAAGAAGGCGAAAAAGCAGAAATAACAGAAGAATAAGACGAAACAGCAGAAATAACAGAAGAAAAAGGCAAAAATGCAGAAATCACAGAAGATTCAGCTGAGGAAGAAGCCGGAGAAGAAGAAGTAATTGAAAAAGCAAAAGATGCAGAAGAAACAGAAGAAGATGAAAAAGAAGAAGAAGGAGATATAGAACTACAAGAAAAACAAGAAGAACTAAAAGAACAAGAATAACAAGAATTAGAAACTGAAGAATAAGACGATAAAGCACAAATAACAGTAGAGGCAGCTGAGGAAGAAGCAGAAAAAGGAGAAGAATAAGAAGTAATTGAAAGAGCAAAAAATGCAGAAGAAACAGAAGAAGATGAAGAAGAAGAAGAAGGAGATGTAGAACTACAGGAAGAACAAGAATAACTAAAAGAACAGGAAGAACAAGAAGTAGAAAAAGAATAAGCCAAAAACGCAGAAATAACAGAAGAATAAGCCGAAAAAGCAGAAATAACCGTAGATTAAGCTGAGGAAGGAGCAGAGGAAGCAGAAGAAGTAATTGAAAAAGCAAAAATGCAGAAGAATATGAAGAAGAAGGAGATGAAGAACTACTAGAAGAACAGGAAAAAATAGATGAACAAAAGAACAAGAAAAAGAATAACAAAATAATAACAAGAAAAACAGAATAACAAGCTGATATAGAATAACAAGCTGATGAAGAATCCGAAGAAGCAGATGAAGAAGAAGAAGAAGGAGATATAGAACTACAAGAAGAACAACAAGAATTGCAAGAACAAGAAGAAGAAACAGAAGAATAAGAGGACAAAGCAGAAATAACTGAAGAATAAGCCAAAAAAGCAAAAATAACAGAAGAATAAGCCGAAAAAGCAAAAATAACAGAAGAATCAGCTGAAGAAGAAGCAGATGAAGCAGAATGAGAGCAAGTAATCGAAAAATAAAAAAATACAGAAGAAACAGAAGATGAAGAAGAAGAACAAGGAGATATAGAACTACAAGAAGAACTAGAAGAACATCAATAGCAAGAAGTAGAATAGGAAGAATAAGAGGAAAAAGCAAAAATAAGAGAAGAATCCGAAACAGCAGAAATAATAGAAGAATAAGCAGAAAAAGAAACAGAAGAAGCAGAAGAAGAAGGACTTGAAAAAGCAAAAAATGCAGAAGAAACAGAAGATGAAGAAGAAGAAGACGGGGATGTAGAAGTACAAGAAGAACAAGAAGAACTAAAAGAACAAGAAAAACAAGAAGTAGAAACAGAAGAATAAGACAAGAAAGGAGAAATAACAGAAGAATGAGTCGAAAAAGCAGAAATAAAAGCAGAATAAGCTGAAAAAGAAGCAGCAGAAGAAGTACTTGACAGAGCAAAAAATTCAGAAGAAACAGAAGAAGTTGAAGAAGTAGAAGAAGGAGATGTAGAACTAAGGAAGAACAAGAAGTACTAGAAGAACAAGATGAACAAGAAGAAACAGAAGAATAATGGGAAAAAGCAAAAAGAACAGAAGAATCAGCCGAAAAACCAGAAATAACAGAAGATTCAGCTGAGGAAGAAGCAGAAAAAGCAGAGGAGTAATTGCAAAAGCAAAAAAAAAAAAAACAGAAGAAACAGAAGAAGATGATGAAGAAGAAGGAAATGTGGAACTACAAGAACAAGAAGAAGGAGAAGAACAATAAGAGCAAGAATTAGAATAGGAAGAATAAGATGAAAAATCAGAAATAACAAATGAATAAGCCGAAGAAGAAGAAATATCAGAAGAATAAGCCAAAACAGCAGAAATAACAGAAGAATCAGCTGAAGAAGAAGCATAAGCATAATAAGAGGAAGTAATTGAAAAAGCCAAAAATGAAGAAGTCACAGAAGATGAAGAAGAAGAAGAACATATAGAACTACAAGAAGAACAAAAGAACTAAAAGAACAAGGAGAACAAGAAGTAGAAACAGAAGAATAAGAGGAAAAAGCAAAAATAACAGAAGCCGAAACAGCAGAAATAACAGAAGAATAAGCTGATGAAGAAGCAGAAGACGCAAAAGAAGTAGAAGTAATTGAAAAAACAAATTGTGCAGAAGAAACAGAATGTGAAGAAGAAGAAGAAGGAGATGTAGAACTACAAGAAGAACAAGGAGAATTAGAAGAACAAGATGAAAAAAAGAATAATAGGAGAAAGCAGAAATAACAGAAGCACAAGCCGAAAAGCAGAAATAACAGAAGAATAAGACGAAACAGCAGAAATAACAGAAGAATCAGCCAAAAATGCTGAAATAAGAGAAGATACAGTGGAGGAAGCAGCATAAGAAGAAGAATTAATTGAAAAAGCAAAAAATGCAGAAGAAACAGAAGAAGTTGAAGAAGAAGATGGAGATGTAGAAATACAAGAAGAAAAAGACGAACTAGAAGAACAAGAAGAACTAGAATTAGAAACAGAAGAATAAGCCTAAAAAGCGGAAATAAGAGAAGAATAAGCCGAAACAGCAGAAGGAAAAGAAGATTAAGCTGAAAAAGAAGCAGAAGAAGATGAACTTGAAAAAGCAAAAAATGCAGAAGCAGAAGACGATGAAGAAGAAGAAGAAGGAGATGTAGAATTACTAAAACAAGAAGAACTACAAGAACAATAAGAACAAGAAGTAGAAACAGAAGAATAAGAGAAAAAAGCAAAAATAACAGAAGAATTCGAAAAAGCAGAAATAACAGAAGAATAAGCTGAAAAAGCAGAATAACAGAATAAGCTGATGAAGAAGCAGAAGAAGCAGATGGAGAAGAAGGAGAAGGAGAGGTAGAACTACAAGAAGAACAAGAAGAACAAGAAGTAGAAAGAGAAGAATAAGCTGAAAAAGCAGAAATAACAGAAGAATAAGCCGAAAAAGCAGAAATAACAGAATAAGCTAATGAAGAAGCAGAAGAAGCAGATTAAGAAGAAGAAGGAGATGTAGAACTACAAAGAACAAAAAGAACTAAAAGAACAGGAAGAACAAGAAGTAGAAAAAGAATAAGAAGGCAAAAAAGCAGAAATAACAGAAGAGAAAGCCGAAACAGCAGAAATAATAGAAGAATAAGCTGACAAAGAGATGTAGAAGAACAAGAAGAACTAAAAGAACAAAAAGAACAAAAAGAACAAGAAGTAGAAACAGAAGAATAAGAGGAAAAAGCAGAAATAACAGAAGAAAAAGCCGAAAAGGAAGAAATCACAGGAGAATAAGACGAAACAGCAGAAATAATAGAAGAATAAGCCAAAAATGCAGAAATAGCAGAAGAATCAGCTGAGGAAGAAGCAGGAGAAGAAGTAATTGAAAATGCAAAAAAATGCAGAAGAAACAGAAGATGACGACGAAGAAGGAGAAGGAGATGTAGAACTACAAGAAGAACAAGAAGAAATAAAAGAACAAAAAGTCGAAACAGAAGAATAAGCCAAAAAAGCAGAAATAACAGAAGAATAAGCCGAAAGAGCAGAAAGTACAGAAGCATAAGCTGAAAATAAGAAGAAGAAGAAGAAGTAATTGAAAAAGGAAAATATTCAGAAGAAACAGAAAAAGATGGAGAAGAAGAAGGAGATATAGAACTACAAGAAGAACAAGAAGAACTAGCAGAACAAGAAGAACAAGAAGAAACAGAAGAATAAGAGGAGAAAGCAGAAATAACAGAAGAAGAAGCCGAAAAAGCAGAAATAACAGAAGAATAAGACGAAACAGCAGAAATAACAGAAGAAAAAGGCAAAAATGCAGAAATCACAGAAGATTCAGCAGAGGAAGAAGCCGGAGAAGAAGAAGTAATTGAAAAAGCAAAAGATGCAGAAGAAACAGAAGAAGATGAAAAAGAAGAAGAAGGAGATATAGAACTACAAGAAAAACAAGAAGAACTAAAAGAACAAGAATAACAAGAATTAGAAACTGAAGAATAAGACGATAAAGCACAAATAACAGTAGAGGCAGCTGAGGAAGAAGCAGAAAAAGGAGAAGAATAAGAAGTAATTGAAAGAGCAAAAAATGCAGAAGAAACAGAAGAAGATGAAGAAGAAGAAGAAGGAGATGTAGAACTACAGGAAGAACAAGAATAACTAAAAGAACAGGAAGAACAAGAAGTAGAAAAAGAATAAGCCAAAAACGCAGAAATAACAGAAGAATAAGCCGAAAAAGCAGAAATAACCGTAGATTAAGCTGAGGAAGGAGCAGAGGAAGCAGAAGAAGTAATTGAAAAAGCAAAAATGCAGAAGAATATGAAGAAGAAGGAGATGAAGTACTACTAGAAGAACAGGAAAAAATAGATGAACAAAAGAACAAGAAAAAGAATAACAAAATAATAACAAGAAAAACAGAATAACAAGCTGATATAGAATAACAAGCTGATGAAGAATCCGAAGAAGCAGATGAAGAAGAAGAAGAAGGAGATATAGAACTACAAGTAGAACAACAAGAATTGCAAGAACAAGAAGAAGAAACAGAAGAATAAGAGGACAAAGCAGAAATAACTGAAGAATAAGCCAAAAAAGCAAAAATAACAGAAGAATAAGCCGAAAAAGCAAAAATAACAGAAGACTCAGCTGAAGAAGAAGCAGATGAAGCAGAATGAGAGCAAGTAATTGAAAAATAAAAAAATACAGAAGAAACAGAAGATGAAGAAGAAGAACAAGGAGATATAGAACTACAAGAAGAACTAGAAGAACATCAATAGCAAGAAGTAGAATAGGAAGAATAAGAGGAAAAAGCAAAAATAAGAGAAGAATCCGAAACAGCAGAAATAATAGAAGAATAAGCAGAAAAAGAAACAGAAGAAGCAGAAGAAGAAGGACTTGAAAAAGCAAAAAATGCAGAAGAAACAGAAGATGAAGAAGAAGAAGACGGGGATGTAGAAGTACAAGAAGAACAAGAAGAACTAAAAGAACAAGAAAAACAAGAAGTAGAAACAGAAGAATAAGACAAGAAAGGAGAAATAACAGAAGAATGAGTCGAAAAAGCAGAAATAAAAGCAGAATAAGCTGAAAAAGAAGCAGCAGCAGAAGAAGTACTTGAAAGAGCAAAAAATTCAGAAGAAGTTGAAGAAGTAGAAGAAGGAGATGTAGAACTAAGGAAGAACAAGAAGTACTAGAAGAACAAGATGAACAAGAAGAAACAGAAGAATAATGGGAAAAAGCAAAAAGAACAGAAGAATCAGCCGAAAAACCAGAAATAACAGAAGATTCAGCTGAGGAAGAAGCAGAAAAAGCAGAGGAGTAATTGCAAAAGCAAAAAAAAAAAAAAACAGAAGAAACAGAAGAAGATGATGAAGAAGAAGGAAATGTGGAACTACAAGAACAAGAAGAAGGAGAAGAACAATAAGAGCAAGAATTAGAATAGGAAGAATAAGATGAAAAATCAGAAATAACAAATGAATAAGCCGAAGAAGAAGAAATATCAGAAGAATAAGCCAAAACAGCAGAAATAACAGAAGAATCAGCTGAAGAAGAAGCATAAGCATAATAAGAGGAAGTAATTGAAAAAGCCAAAAATGAAGAAGTCACAGAAGATGAAGAAGAAGAAGAACATATAGAACTACAAGAAGAACAAAAGAACTAAAAGAACAAGGAGAACAAGAAGTAGAAACAGAAGAATAAGAGGAAAAAGCAAAAATAACAGAAGAATCCGAAACAGCAGAAATAACAGAAGAATAAGCTGATGAAGAAGCAGAAGACGCAAAAGAAGTAGAAGTAATTGAAAAAACAAATTGTGCAGAAGAAACAGAATGTGAAGAAGAAGAAGAAGGAGATGTAGAACTACAAGAAGAACAAGGAGAATTAGAAGAACAAGATGAAAAAAAGAATAATAGGAGAAAGCAGAAATAACAGAAGCACAAGCCGAAAAGCAGAAATAACAGAAGAATAAGACGAAACAGCAGAAATAACAGAAGAATCAGCCAAAAATGCTGAAATAAGAGAAGATACAGTGGAGGAAGCAGCATAAGAAGAAGAATTAATTGAAAAAGCAAAAAATGCAGAAGAAACAGAAGAAGTTGAAGAAGAAGATGGAGATGTAGAAATACAAGAAGAAAAAGACGAACTAGAAGAACAAGAAGAACTAGAATTAGAAACAGAAGAATAAGCCTAAAAAGCGGAAATAAGAGAAGAATAAGCCGAAACAGCAGAAGGAAAAGAAGATTAAGCTGAAAAAGAAGCAGAAGAAGATGAACTTGAAAAAGCAAAAAATGCAGAAGCAGAAGACGATGAAGAAGAAGAAGAAGGAGATGTAGAATTACTAAAACAAGAAGAACTACAAGAACAATAAGAACAAGAAGTAGAAACAGAAGAATAAGAGAAAAAAGCAAAAATAACAGAAGAATTCGAAAAAGCAGAAATAACAGAAGAATAAGCTGAAAAAGCAGAATAACAGAATAAGCTGATGAAGAAGCAGAAGAAGCAGATGGAGAAGAAGGAGAAGGAGAGGTAGAACTACAAGAAGAACAAGAAGAACAAGAAGTAGAAAGAGAAGATTAAGCTGAAAAAGCAGAAATAACAGAAGAATAAGCCGAAAAAGCAGAAATAACAGAATAAGCTAATGAAGAAGCAGAAGAAGCAGATGAAGAAGAAGAAGGAGATGTAGAACTACAAAGAACAAAAAGAACTAAAAGAACAGGAAGAACAAGAAGTAGAAAAAGAATAAGAAGGCAAAAAAGCAGAAATAACAGAAGAGAAAGCCGAAACAGCAGAAATAATAGAAGAATAAGCTGACAAAGAGATGTAGAAGAACAAGAAGAACTAAAAGAACAAAAAGAACAAAAAGAACAAGAAGTAGAAACAGAAGAATAAGAGGAAAAAGCAGAAATAACAGAAGAAAAAGCCGAAAAGGAAGAAATCACAGGAGAATAAGACGAAACAGCAGAAATAATAGAAGAATAAGCCAAAAATGCAGAAATAGCAGAAGAATCAGCTGAGGAAGAAGCAGGAGAAGAAGTAATTGAAAATGCAAAAAAATGCAGAAGAAACAGAAGATGACGACGAAGAAGGAGAAGGAGATGTAGAACTACAAGAAGAACAAGAAGAAATAAAAGAACAAAAAGTCGAAACAGAAGAATAAGCCAAAAAAGCAGAAATAACAGAAGAATAAGCCGAAAGAGCAGAAAGTACAGAAGCATAAGCTGAAAATAAGAAGAAGAAGAAGAAGTAATTGAAAAAGGAAAATATTCAGAAGAAACAGAAAAAGATGGAGAAGAAGAAGGAGATATAGAACTACAAGAAGAACAAGAAGAACTAGCAGAACAAGAAGAACAAGAAGAAACAGAAGAATAAGAGGAGAAAGCAGAAATAACAGAAGAAGAAGCCGAAAAAGCAGAAATAACAGAAGAATAAGACGAAACAGCAGAAATAACAGAAGAAAAAGGCAAAAATGCAGAAATCACAGAAGATTCAGCAGAGGAAGAAGCCGGAGAAGAAGAAGTAATTGAAAAAGCAAAAGATGCAGAAGAAACAGAAGAAGATGAAAAAGAAGAAGAAGGAGATATAGAACTACAAGAAAAACAAGAAGAACTAAAAGAACAAGAATAACAAGAATTAGAAACTGAAGAATAAGACGATAAAGCACAAATAACAGTAGAGGCAGCTGAGGAAGAAGCAGAAAAAGGAGAAGAATAAGAAGTAATTGAAAGAGCAAAAAATGCAGAAGAAACAGAAGAAGATGAAGAAGAAGAAGAAGGAGATGTAGAACTACAGGAAGAACAAGAATAACTAAAAGAACAGGAAGAACAAGAAGTAGAAAAAGAATAAGCCAAAAACGCAGAAATAACAGAAGAATAAGCCGAAAAAGCAGAAATAACCGTAGATTAAGCTGAGGAAGGAGCAGAGGAAGCAGAAGAAGTAATTGAAAAAGCAAAAATGCAGAAGAATATGAAGAAGAAGGAGATGAAGTACTACTAGAAGAACAGGAAAAAATAGATGAACAAAAGAACAAGAAAAAGAATAACAAAATAATAACAAGAAAAACAGAATAACAAGCTGATATAGAATAACAAGCTGATGAAGAATCCGAAGAAGCAGATGAAGAAGAAGAAGAAGGAGATATAGAACTACAAGTAGAACAACAAGAATTGCAAGAACAAGAAGAAGAAACAGAAGAATAAGAGGACAAAGCAGAAATAACTGAAGAATAAGCCAAAAAAGCAAAAATAACAGAAGAATAAGCCGAAAAAGCAAAAATAACAGAAGACTCAGCTGAAGAAGAAGCAGATGAAGCAGAATGAGAGCAAGTAATTGAAAAATAAAAAAATACAGAAGAAACAGAAGATGAAGAAGAAGAACAAGGAGATATAGAACTACAAGAAGAACTAGAAGAACATCAATAGCAAGAAGTAGAATAGGAAGAATAAGAGGAAAAAGCAAAAATAAGAGAAGAATCCGAAACAGCAGAAATAATAGAAGAATAAGCAGAAAAAGAAACAGAAGAAGCAGAAGAAGAAGGACTTGAAAAAGCAAAAAATGCAGAAGAAACAGAAGATGAAGAAGAAGAAGACGGGGATGTAGAAGTACAAGAAGAACAAGAAGAACTAAAAGAACAAGAAAAACAAGAAGTAGAAACAGAAGAATAAGACAAGAAAGGAGAAATAACAGAAGAATGAGTCGAAAAAGCAGAAATAAAAGCAGAATAAGCTGAAAAAGAAGCAGCAGCAGAAGAAGTACTTGAAAGAGCAAAAAATTCAGAAGAAGTTGAAGAAGTAGAAGAAGGAGATGTAGAACTAAGGAAGAACAAGAAGTACTAGAAGAACAAGATGAACAAGAAGAAACAGAAGAATAATGGGAAAAAGCAAAAAGAACAGAAGAATCAGCCGAAAAACCAGAAATAACAGAAGATTCAGCTGAGGAAGAAGCAGAAAAAGCAGAGGAGTAATTGCAAAAGCAAAAAAAAAAAAAACAGAAGAAACAGAAGAAGATGATGAAGAAGAAGGAAATGTGGAACTACAAGAACAAGAAGAAGGAGAAGAACAATAAGAGCAAGAATTAGAATAGGAAGAATAAGATGAAAAATCAGAAATAACAAATGAATAAGCCGAAGAAGAAGAAATATCAGAAGAATAAGCCAAAACAGCAGAAATAACAGAAGAATCAGCTGAAGAAGAAGCATAAGCATAATAAGAGGAAGTAATTGAAAAAGCCAAAAATGAAGAAGTCACAGAAGATGAAGAAGAAGAAGAACATATAGAACTACAAGAAGAACAAAAGAACTAAAAGAACAAGGAGAACAAGAAGTAGAAACAGAAGAATAAGAGGAAAAAGCAAAAATAACAGAAGAATCCGAAACAGCAGAAATAACAGAAGAATAAGCTGATGAAGAAGCAGAAGACGCAAAAGAAGTAGAAGTAATTGAAAAAACAAATTGTGCAGAAGAAACAGAATGTGAAGAAGAAGAAGAAGGAGATGTAGAACTACAAGAAGAACAAGGAGAATTAGAAGAACAAGATGAAAAAAAGAATAATAGGAGAAAGCAGAAATAACAGAAGCACAAGCCGAAAAGCAGAAATAACAGAAGAATAAGACGAAACAGCAGAAATAACAGAAGAATCAGCCAAAAATGCTGAAATAAGAGAAGATACAGTGGAGGAAGCAGCATAAGAAGAAGAATTAATTGAAAAAGCAAAAAATGCAGAAGAAACAGAAGAAGTTGAAGAAGAAGATGGAGATGTAGAAATACAAGAAGAAAAAGACGAACTAGAAGAACAAGAAGAACTAGAATTAGAAACAGAAGAATAAGCCTAAAAAGCGGAAATAAGAGAAGAATAAGCCGAAACAGCAGAAGGAAAAGAAGATTAAGCTGAAAAAGAAGCAGAAGAAGATGAACTTGAAAAAGCAAAAAATGCAGAAGCAGAAGACGATGAAGAAGAAGAAGAAGGAGATGTAGAATTACTAAAACAAGAAGAACTACAAGAACAATAAGAACAAGAAGTAGAAACAGAAGAATAAGAGAAAAAAGCAAAAATAACAGAAGAATTCGAAAAAGCAGAAATAACAGAAGAATAAGCTGAAAAAGCAGAATAACAGAATAAGCTGATGAAGAAGCAGAAGAAGCAGATGGAGAAGAAGGAGAAGGAGAGGTAGAACTACAAGAAGAACAAGAAGAACAAGAAGTAGAAAGAGAAGATTAAGCTGAAAAAGCAGAAATAACAGAAGAATAAGCCGAAAAAGCAGAAATAACAGAATAAGCTAATGAAGAAGCAGAAGAAGCAGATGAAGAAGAAGAAGAAGGAGATGTAGAACTACAAAGAACAAAAAGAACTAAAAGAACAGGAAGAACAAGAAGTAGAAAAAGAATAAGAAGGCAAAAAAGCAGAAATAACAGAAGGGAAAGCCGAAACAGCAGAAATAATAGAAGAATAAGCTGACAAAGAGATGTAGAAGAACAAGAAGAACTAAAAGAACAAAAAGAACAAAAAGAACAAGAAGTAGAAACAGAAGAATAAGAGGAAAAAGCAGAAATAACAGAAGAAAAAGCCGAAAAAGAAGAAATCACAGGAGAATAAGACGAAACAGCAGAAATAATAGAAGAATAAGCCAAAAATGCAGAAATAACAGAAGAATCAGCTGAGGAAGAAGCAGGAGAAGAAGTAATTGAAAATGCAAAAAAATGCAGAAGAAACAGAAGATGACGACGAAGAAGGAGAAGGAGATGTAGAACTACAAGAAGAACAAGAAGAAATAAAAGAACAAAAAGTCGAAACAGAAGAATAAGCCGAAAAAGCAGAAATAACAGAAGAATAAGCCGAAAGAGCAGAAAGTACAGAAGCATAAGCTGAAAATAAGAAGAAGAAGAAGAAGTAATTGAAACAGGAAAATATTCAGAAGAAACAGAAAAAGATGGAGAAGAAGAAGGAGATATAGAACTACAAGAAGAACAAGAAGAACTAGCAGAACAAGAAGAACAAGAAGAAACAGAAGAATAAGAGGAGAAAGCAGAAATAACAGAAGAAGAAGCCAAAAAAGCAGAAATAACAGAAGAATAAGACGAAACAGCAGAAATAACAGAAGAAAAAGGCAAAAATGCAGAAATCACAGAAGATTCAGCTGAGGAAGAAGCCGGAGAAGAAGTAATTGAAAAAGCAAAAGATGCAGAAGAAACAGAAGAAGATGAAAAAGAAGAAGAAGGAGATATAGAACTACAAGAAAAACAAGAAGAACTAAAAGAACAAGAATAACAAGAATTAGAAACTGAAGAATAAGACGATAAAGCACAAATAACAGTAGAGGCAGCTGAGGAAGAAGCAGAAAAAGGAGAAGAATAAGAAGTAATTGAAAGAGCAAAAAATGCAGAAGAAACAGAAGAAGATGAAGAAGAAGAAGAAGGAGATGTAGAACTACAGGAAGAACAAGAATAACTAAAAGAACAGGAAGAACAAGAAGTAGAAAAAGAATAAGCCAAAAACGCAGAAATAACAGAAGAATAAGCCGAAAAAGCAGAAATAACCGTAGATTAAGCTGAGGAAGGAGCAGAGGAAGCAGAAGAAGTAATTGAAAAAGCAAAAATGCAGAAGAATATGAAGAAGAAGGAGATGAAGAACTACTAGAAGAACAGGAAAAAATAGATGAACAAAAGAACAAGAAAAAGAATAACAAAATAATAACAAGAATAACAGAATCACAAGCTGATATAGAATAACAAGCTGATGAAGAATCCGAAGAAGCAGATGAAGAAGAAGAAGAAGGAGATATAGAACTACAAGAAGAACAAAAAGAATTGCAAGAACAAGAAGAAGAAACAGAAGAATAAGAGGACAAAGCAGAAATAACTGAAGAATAAGCCAAAAAAGCAAAAATAAAAGAAGAATAAGCCGAAAAAGCAAAAATAACAGAAGACTCAGCTGAAGAAGAAGCAGATGAAGCAGAATGAGAGCAAGTAATTGAAAAATAAAAAAATACAGAAGAAACAGAAGATGAAGAAGAAGAACAAGGAGATATAGAACTACAAGAAGAACTAGAAGAACATCAATAGCAAGAAGTAGAATAGGAAGAATAAGAGGAAAAAGCAAAAATAAGAGAAGAATCCGAAACAGCAGAAATAATAGAAGAATAAGCAGAAAAAGAAACAGAAGAAGCAGAAGAAGAAGGACTTGAAAAAGCAAAAAATGCAGAAGAAACAGAAGATGAAGAAGAAGAAGACGGGGATGTAGAAGTACAAGAAGAACAAGAAGAACTAAAAGAACAAGAAAAACAAGAAGTAGAAACAGAAGAATAAGACAAGAAAGGAGAAATAACAGAAGAATGAGTCGAAAAAGCAGAAATAAAAGCAGAATAAGCTGAAAAAGAAGCAGCAGCAGAAGAAGTACTTGAAAGAGCAAAAAATTCAGAAGAAGTTGAAGAAGTAGAAGAAGGAGATGTAGAACTAAGGAAGAACAAGAAGTACTAGAAGAACAAGATGAATAAGAAGAAACAGAAGAATAATGGGAAAAAGCAAAAAGAGCAGAAGAATCAGCCGATAAACCAGAAATAACAGAAGATTCAGCTGAGGAAGAAGCAGAAAAAGCAGAGGAGTAATTGCAAAAGCAAAAAAAAAAAAAAACAGAAGAAACAGAAGAAGATGATGAAGAAGAAGGAAATGTGGAACTACAAGAACAAGAAGAAGGAGAAGAACAATAAAAGCAAGAATTAGAATAGGAAGAATAAGATGAAAAATCAGAAATAAAAACTGAATAAGCCGAAAAAGAAGAAATATCAGAAGAATAAGCCAAAACAGCAGAAATAACAGAAGAATCAGCTGAAGAAGAAGCATAAGCATAATAAGAGCAAGTAATTGAAAAAGCCAAAAATGAAGAAGTCACAGAAGATGAAGAAGAAGAAGAACATATAGAACTACAAGAAGAACAAAAGAACTAAAAGAACAAGGAGAACAAGAAGTAGAAACAGAAGAATAAGAGGAAAAAGCAAAAATAACAGAAGAAGCCGAAACAGCAGAAATAACAGAAGAATAAGCTGATGAAGAAGCAGAAGACGCAAAAGAAGTAGAAGTAATTGAAAAAACAAATTGTGCAGAAGAAACAGAATGTGAAGAAGAAGAAGAAGGAGATGTAGAACTACAAGAAGAACAAGGAGAATTAGAAGAACAAGATGAAAAAAAGAATAATAAGAGAAAGCAGAAATAACAGAAGCACAAGCCGAAAAGCAGAAATAACAGAAGAATAAGACGAAACAGCAGAAATAACAGAAGAATCAGCCAAAAATGCTGAAATAAGAGAAGATACAGTGGAGGAAGCAGCATAAGAAGAAGAATTAATTGAAAAAGCAAAAAATGCAGAAGAAACAGAAGAAGTTGAAGAAGAAGATGGAGATGTAGAAATACAAGAAGAAAAAGACGAACTAGAAGAACAAGAAGAACTAGAATTAGAAACAGAAGAATAAGCCTAAAAAGCGGAAATAAGAGAAGAATAAGCCGAAACAGCAGAAGGAAAAGAAGATTAAGCTGAAAAAGAAGCAGAAGAAGATGAACTTGAAAAAGCAAAAAATGCAGAAGCAGAAGACGATGAAGAAGAAGAAGAAGGAGATGTAGAATTACTAAAACAAGAAGAACTACAAGAACAATAAGAACAAGAAGTAGAAACAGAAGAATAAGAGGAAAAAGCAAAAATAACAGAAGAATTCGAAAAAGCAGAAATAACAGAAGAATAAGCTGAAAAAGCAGAATAACAGAATAAGCTGATGAAGAAGCAGAAGAAGCAGATGGAGAAGAAGGAGAAGGAGAGGTAGAACTACAAGAAGAACAAGAAGAACAAGAAGTAGAAATAGAAGAATAAGCTGAAAAAGCAGAAATAACAGAAGAATAAGCCGAAAAAGCAGAAATAACAGAATAAGCTAATGAAGAAGCAGAAGAAGCAGATGAAGAAGAAGAAGAAGGAGATGTAGAACTACAAAGAACAAAAAGAACTAAAAGAACAGGAAGAACAAGAAGTAGAAAAAGAATAAGAAGGCAAAAAAGCAGAAATAACAGAAGAGAAAGCCGAAACAGCAGAAATAATAGAAGAATAAGCTGAAAAAGAGATGTAGAAGTACAAGAAGAACAAGAAGAACTAAAAGAACAAAAAGAACAAGAAGTAGAAACAGAAGAATAAGAGGAAATAGCAGAAGTAACAGAAGAAAAAGCCGAAAAAGAAGAAATCACAGGAGAATAAGACGAAACAGCAGAAAAAAAAGATGAATAAGCCAAAAATGCAGAAATTACAGAAGAATCAGCTGAGGAAGAAGCAAGAGAAGAAGTAATTGAAAATGCAAAAAAATGCAGAAGAAACAGAAGATGACGACGCAGAAGGAGAAGGAGATGTAGAACTACAAGAAGAACAAGAAGAAATAAAAGAACAAAAAGTCGAAACAGAAGAATAAGCCGAAAAAGCAGAAATAACAGAAGAATAAGCCGAAAAAGCAGAAAGTACAGAAGCATAAGCTGAAAATAAGAAGAAGAAGAAGTAGTAATTGAAACAGGAAAATATTCAGAAGAAACAGAAAAAGATGGAGAAGAAGAAGGAGATATAGAACTACAAGAAGAACAAGAAGAACTAGCAGAACAAGAAGAACAAGAAGAAACAGAAGAATAAGAGGAGAAAGCAGAAATAACAGAAGAAGAAGGCGAAAAAGCAGAAATAACAGAAGAATAAGACGAAACAGCAGAAATAACAGAAGAAAAAGGCAAAAATGCAGAAATCACAGAAGATTCAGCTGAGGAAGAAGCCGGAGAAGAAGAAGTAATTGAAAAAGCAAAAGATGCAGAAGAAACAGAAGAAGATGAAAAAGAAGAAGAAGGAGATATAGAACTACAAGAAAAACAAGAAGAACTAAAAGAACAAGAATAACAAGAATTAGAAACTGAAGAATAAGACGATAAAGCACAAATAACAGTAGAGGCAGCTGAGGAAGAAGCAGAAAAAGGAGAAGAATAAGAAGTAATTGAAAAAGCAAAAAATGCAGAAGAAACAGAAGAAGATGAAGAAGAAGAAGAAGGAGATGTAGAACTACAGGAAGAACAAGAATAACTAAAAGAACAGGAAGAACAAGAAGTAGAAAAAGAATAAGCCAAAAACGCAGAAATAACAGAAGAATAAGCCGAAAAAGCAGAAATAACCGTAGATTAAGCTGAGGAAGAAGCAGAGGAAGCAGAAGAAGTAATTGAAAAAGCAAAAATGCAGAAGAATATGAAGAAGAAGGAGATGAAGAACTACTAGAAGAACAGGAAAAAATAGGTGAACAAAAGAACAAGAAAAAGAATAACAAAATAATAACAAGAATAACAGAATAACAAGCTGATATAGAATAACAAGCTGATGAAGAATCCGAAGAAGCAGATGAAGAAGAAGAAGAAGGAGATATAGAACTACAAGAAGAACAACAAGAATTGCAAGAACAAGAAGAAGAAACAGAAGAATAAGAGGAAAAAGCATAAATAACTGAAGAATAAGCCAAAAAAGCAAAAATAACAGAAGAATAAGCCGAAAAAGCAAAAATAACAGAAGACTCAGCTGAAGAAGAAGCAGATGAAGCAGAATGAGAGCAAGTAATTGAAAAATAAAAAAATACAGAAGAAACAGAAGATGAAGAAGAAGAACAAGGAGATATAGAACTACAAGAAGAACTAGAAGAACATCAATAGCAAGAAGTAGAATAGGAAGAATAAGAGGAAAAACAAAAATAAGAGAAGAATCCGAAACAGCAGAAATAATAGAAGAATAAGCAGAAAAAGAAACAGAAGAAGCAGAAGAAGAAGGACTTGAAAAAGCAAAAAATGCAGAAGAAACAGAAGATGAAGAAGAAGAAGACGGGGATGTAGAAGTACAAGAAGAACAAGAAGAACTAAAAGAACAAGAAAAACAAGAAGTAGAAACAGAAGAATAAGACAAGAAAGGAGAAATAACAGAAGAATGAGTCGAAAAAGCAGAAATAAAAGCAGAATAAGCTGAAAAAGAAGCAGCAGCAGAAGAAGTACTTGAAAGAGCAAAAAATTCAGAAGAAACAGAAGAAGTTGAAGAAGTAGAAGAAGGAGATGTAGAACTAAGGAAGAACAAGAAGTACTAGAAGAACAAGATGAACAAGAAGAAACAGAAGAATAATGGGAAAAAGCAAAAAGAGCAGAAGAATCAGCCGAAAAACCAGAAATAACAGAAGATTCAGCTGAGGAAGAAGCAGAAAAAGCAGAGGAGTAATTGCAAAAGCAAAAAAAAAAAAAAACAGAAGAAACAGAAGAAGATGATGAAGAAGAAGGAAATGTGGAACTACAAGAACAAGAAGAAGGAGAAGAACAATAAGAGCAAGAATTAGAATAGGAAGAATAAGATGAAAAATCAGAAATAACAACTGAATAAGCCGAAAAAGAAGAAATATCAGAAGAATAAGCCAAAACAGCAGAAATAACAGAAGAATCAGCTGAAGAAGAAGCATAAGCATAATAAGAGCAAGTAATTGAAAAAGCCAAAAATGAAGAAGTCACAGAAGATGAAGAAGAAGAAGAACATATAGAACTACAAGAAGAACAAAAGAACTAAAAGAACAAGGAGAACAAGAAGTAGAAACAGAAGAATAAGAGGAAATAGCAAAAATAACAGAAGAAGCCGAAACAGCAGAAATAACAGAAGAATAAGCTGATGAAGAAGCAGAAGACGCAAAAGAAGTAGAAGTAATTGAAAAAACAAATTGTGCAGAAGAAACAGAATGTGAAGAAGAAGAAGAAGGAGATGTAGAACTACAAGAAGAACAAGGAGAATTAGAAGAACAAGATGAAAAAAAGAATAATAGGAGAAAGCAGAAATAACAGAAGCACAAGCCGAAAAGCAGAAATAACAGAAGAATAAGACGAAACAGCAGAAATAACAGAAGAATCAGCCAAAAATGCTGAAATAAGAGAAGATACAGTGGAGGAAGCAGCATAAGAAGAAGAATTAATTGAAAAAGCAAAAAATGCAGAAGAAACAGAAGAAGTTGAAGAAGAAGATGGAGATGTAGAAATACAAGAAGAAAAAGACGAACTAGAAGAACAAGAAGAACTAGAATTAGAAACAGAAGAATAAGCCTAAAAAGCGGAAATAAGAGAAGAATAAGCCGAAACAGCAGAAGGAAAAGAAGATTAAGCTGAAAAAGAAGCAGAAGAAGATGAACTTGAAAAAGCAAAAAATGCAGAAGCAGAAGACGATGAAGAAGAAGAAGAAGGAGATGTAGAATTACTAAAACAAGAAGAACTACAAGAACAATAAGAACAAGAAGTAGAAACAGAAGAATAAGAGGAAAAAGCAAAAATAACAGAAGAATTCGAAAAAGCAGAAATAACAGAAGAATAAGCTGAAAAAGCAGAATAACAGAATAAGCTGATGAAGAAGCAGAAGAAGCAGATGGAGAAGAAGGAGAAGGAGAGGTAGAACTACAAGAAGAACAAGAAGAACAAGAAGTAGAAATAGAAGAATAAGCTGAAAAAGCAGAAATAACAGAAGAATAAGCCGAAAAAGCAGAAATAACAGAATAAGCTAATGAAGAAGCAGAAGAAGCAGATGAAGAAGAAGAAGAAGGAGATGTAGAACTACAAAGAACAAAAAGAACTAAAAGAACAGGAAGAACAAGAAGTAGAAAAAGAATAAGAAGGCAAAAAAGCAGAAATAACAGAAGAGAAAGCCGAAACAGCAGAAATAATAGAAGAATAAGCTGAAAAAGAGATGTAGAAGTACAAGAAGAACAAGAAGAACTAAAAGAACAAAAAGAACAAGAAGTAGAAACAGAAGAATAAGAGGAAATAGCAGAAGTAACAGAAGAAAAAGCCGAAAAAGAAGAAATCACAGGAGAATAAGACGAAACAGCAGAAAAAAAAGATGAATAAGCCAAAAATGCAGAAATTACAGAAGAATCAGCTGAGGAAGAAGCAAGAGAAGAAGTAATTGAAAATGCAAAAAAATGCAGAAGAAACAGAAGATGACGACGCAGAAGGAGAAGGAGATGTAGAACTACAAGAAGAACAAGAAGAAATAAAAGAACAAAAAGTCGAAACAGAAGAATAAGCCGAAAAAGCAGAAATAACAGAAGAATAAGCCGAAAAAGCAGAAAGTACAGAAGCATAAGCTGAAAATAAGAAGAAGAAGAAGTAGTAATTGAAACAGGAAAATATTCAGAAGAAACAGAAAAAGATGGAGAAGAAGAAGGAGATATAGAACTACAAGAAGAACAAGAAGAACTAGCAGAACAAGAAGAACAAGAAGAAACAGAAGAATAAGAGGAGAAAGCAGAAATAACAGAAGAAGAAGGCGAAAAAGCAGAAATAACAGAAGAATAAGACGAAACAGCAGAAATAACAGAAGAAAAAGGCAAAAATGCAGAAATCACAGAAGATTCAGCTGAGGAAGAAGCCGGAGAAGAAGAAGTAATTGAAAAAGCAAAAGATGCAGAAGAAACAGAAGAAGATGAAAAAGAAGAAGAAGGAGATATAGAACTACAAGAAAAACAAGAAGAACTAAAAGAACAAGAATAACAAGAATTAGAAACTGAAGAATAAGACGATAAAGCACAAATAACAGTAGAGGCAGCTGAGGAAGAAGCAGAAAAAGGAGAAGAATAAGAAGTAATTGAAAAAGCAAAAAATGCAGAAGAAACAGAAGAAGATGAAGAAGAAGAAGAAGGAGATGTAGAACTACAGGAAGAACAAGAATAACTAAAAGAACAGGAAGAACAAGAAGTAGAAAAAGAATAAGCCAAAAACGCAGAAATAACAGAAGAATAAGCCGAAAAAGCAGAAATAACCGTAGATTAAGCTGAGGAAGAAGCAGAGGAAGCAGAAGAAGTAATTGAAAAAGCAAAAATGCAGAAGAATATGAAGAAGAAGGAGATGAAGAACTACTAGAAGAACAGGAAAAAATAGGTGAACAAAAGAACAAGAAAAAGAATAACAAAATAATAACAAGAATAACAGAATAACAAGCTGATATAGAATAACAAGCTGATGAAGAATCCGAAGAAGCAGATGAAGAAGAAGAAGAAGGAGATATAGAACTACAAGAAGAACAACAAGAATTGCAAGAACAAGAAGAAGAAACAGAAGAATAAGAGGAAAAAGCATAAATAACTGAAGAATAAGCCAAAAAAGCAAAAATAACAGAAGAATAAGCCGAAAAAGCAAAAATAACAGAAGACTCAGCTGAAGAAGAAGCAGATGAAGCAGAATGAGAGCAAGTAATTGAAAAATAAAAAAATACAGAAGAAACAGAAGATGAAGAAGAAGAACAAGGAGATATAGAACTACAAGAAGAACTAGAAGAACATCAATAGCAAGAAGTAGAATAGGAAGAATAAGAGGAAAAACAAAAATAAGAGAAGAATCCGAAACAGCAGAAATAATAGAAGAATAAGCAGAAAAAGAAACAGAAGAAGCAGAAGAAGAAGGACTTGAAAAAGCAAAAAATGCAGAAGAAACAGAAGATGAAGAAGAAGAAGACGGGGATGTAGAAGTACAAGAAGAACAAGAAGAACTAAAAGAACAAGAAAAACAAGAAGTAGAAACAGAAGAATAAGACAAGAAAGGAGAAATAACAGAAGAATGAGTCGAAAAAGCAGAAATAAAAGCAGAATAAGCTGAAAAAGAAGCAGCAGCAGAAGAAGTACTTGAAAGAGCAAAAAATTCAGAAGAAACAGAAGAAGTTGAAGAAGTAGAAGAAGGAGATGTAGAACTAAGGAAGAACAAGAAGTACTAGAAGAACAAGATGAACAAGAAGAAACAGAAGAATAATGGGAAAAAGCAAAAAGAGCAGAAGAATCAGCCGAAAAACCAGAAATAACAGAAGATTCAGCTGAGGAAGAAGCAGAAAAAGCAGAGGAGTAATTGCAAAAGCAAAAAAAAAAAAAAACAGAAGAAACAGAAGAAGATGATGAAGAAGAAGGAAATGTGGAACTACAAGAACAAGAAGAAGGAGAAGAACAATAAGAGCAAGAATTAGAATAGGAAGAATAAGATGAAAAATCAGAAATAACAACTGAATAAGCCGAAAAAGAAGAAATATCAGAAGAATAAGCCAAAACAGCAGAAATAACAGAAGAATCAGCTGAAGAAGAAGCATAAGCATAATAAGAGCAAGTAATTGAAAAAGCCAAAAATGAAGAAGTCACAGAAGATGAAGAAGAAGAAGAACATATAGAACTACAAGAAGAACAAAAGAACTAAAAGAACAAGGAGAACAAGAAGTAGAAACAGAAGAATAAGAGGAAATAGCAAAAATAACAGAAGAAGCCGAAACAGCAGAAATAACAGAAGAATAAGCTGATGAAGAAGCAGAAGACGCAAAAGAAGTAGAAGTAATTGAAAAAACAAATTGTGCAGAAGAAACAGAATGTGAAGAAGAAGAAGAAGGAGACGTAGAACTACAAGAAGAACAAGGAGAATTAGAAGAACAAGATGAAAAAAAGAATAATAGGAGAAAGCAGAAATAACAGAAGCACAAGCCGAAAAGCAGAAATAACAGAAGAATAAGACGAAACAGCAGAAATAACAGAAGAATCAGCCAAAAATGCTGAAATAAGAGAAGATACAGTGGAGGAAGCAGCATAAGAAGAAGAATTAATTGAAAAAGCAAAAAATGCAGAAGAAACAGAAGAAGTTGAAGAAGAAGATGGAGATGTAGAAATACAAGAAGAAAAAGACGAACTAGAAGAACAAGAAGAACTAGAATTAGAAACAGAAGAATAAGCCTCAAAAGCGGAAATAAGAGAAGAATAAGCCGAAACAGCAGAAGGAAAAGAAGATTAAGCTGAAAAAGAAGCAGAAGAAGATGAACTTGAAAAAGCAAAAAATGCAGAAGCAGAAGACGATGAAGAAGAAGAAGAAGGAGATGTAGAATTACTAAAACAAGAAGAACTACAAGAACAATAAGAACAAGAAGTAGAAACAGAAGAATAAGAGGAAAAAGCAAAAATAACAGAAGAATTCGAAAAAGCAGAAATAACAGAAGAATAAGCTGAAAAAGCAGAATAACAGAATAAGCTGATGAAGAAGCAGAAGAAGCAGATGGAGAAGAAGGAGAAGGAGAGGTAGAACTACAAGAAGAACAAGAAGAACAAGAAGTAGAAAGAGAAGAATAAGCTGAAAAAGCAGAAATAACAGAAGAATAAGCCGAAAAAGCAGAAATAACAGAATAAGCTAATGAAGAAGCAGAAGAAGCAGATGAAGAAGAAGAAGGAGATGTAGAACTACAAAGAACAAAAAGAACTAAAAGAACAGGAAGAACAAGAAGTAGAAAAAGAATAAGAAGGCAAAAAAGCAGAAATAACAGAAGAGAAAGCCGAAACAGCAGAAATAATAGAAGAATAAGCTGACAAAGAGATGTAGAAGAACAAGAAGAACTAAAAGAACAAAAAGAACAAAAAGAACAAGAAGTAGAAACAGAAGAATAAGAGGAAAAAGCAGAAATAACAGAAGAAAAAGCCGAAAAAGAAGAAATCACAGGAGAATAAGACGAAACAGCAGAAATAATAGAAGAATAAGCCAAAAATGCAGAAATAACAAAAGAATCAGCTGAGGAAGAAGCAGGAGAAGAAGTAATTGAAAATGCAAAAAAATGCAGAAGAAACAGAAGATGACGACGAAGAAGGAGAAGGAGATGTAGAACTACAAGAAGAACAAGAAGAAATAAAAGAACAAAAAGTCGAAACAGAAGAATAAGCCGAAAAAGCAGAAATAACAGAAGAATAAGCCGAAAGAGCAGAAAGTACAGAAGCATAAGCTGAAAATAAGAAGAAGAAGAAGAAGTAATTGAAACAGGAAAATATTCAGAAGAAACAGAAAAAGATGGAGAAGAAGAAGGAGATATAGAACTACAAGAAGAACAAGAAGAACTAGCAGAACAAGAAGAACAAGAAGAAACAGAAGAATAAGAGGAGAAAGCAGAAATAACAGAAGAAGAAGGCGAAATAGCAGAAATAACAGAAGAATAAGACGAAACAGCAGAAATAACACAAGAAAAAGGCAAAAATGCAGAAATCACAGAAGATTCAGCTGAGGAAGAAGCCGGAGAAGAAGAAGTAATTGAAAAAGCAAAAGATGCAGAAGAAACAGAAGAAGATGAAAAAGAAGAAGAAGGAGATATAGAACTACAAGAAAAACAAGAAGAACTAAAAGAACAAGAATAACAAGAATTAGAAACTGAAGAATAAGACGATAAAGCACAAATAACAGTAGAGGCAGCTGATGAAGAAGCAGAAAAAGGAGAAGAATAAGAAGTAATTGAAAAAGCAAAAAATGCAGAAGAAACAGAAGAAGATGAAGAAGAAGAAGAAGGAGATGTAGAACTACAGGAAGAACAAGAATAACTAAAAGAACAGGAAGAACAAGAAGTAGAAAAAGAATAAGCCAAAAACGCAGAAATAACAGAAGAATAAGCCGAAAAAGCAGAAATAACCGTAGATTAAGCTGAGGAAGAAGCAGAGGAAGCAGAAGAAGTAATTGAAAAAGCAAAAATGCAGAAGAATATGAAGAAGAAGGAGATGAAGAACTACTAGAAGAACAGGAAAAAATAGGTGAACAAAAGAACAAGAAAAAGAATAACAAAATAATAACAAGAATAACAGAATAACAAGCTGATATAGAATAACAAGCTGATGAAGAATCCGAAGAAGCAGATGAAGAAGAAGAAGAAGGAGATATAGAACTACAAGAGGAACAACAAGAATTGCAAGAACAAGAAGAAGAAACAGAAGAATAAGAGGAAAAATCATAAATAACTGAAGAATAAGCCAAAAAAGCAAAAATAACAGAAGAATAAGCCGAAAAAGCAAAAATAACAGAAGACTCAGCTGAAGAAGAAGCAGATGAAGCAGAATGAGAGCAAGTAATTGAAAAATAAAAAAATACAGAAGAAACAGAAGATGAAGAAGAAGAACAAGGAGATATAGAACTACAAGAAGAACTAGAAGAACATCAATAGCAAGAAGTAGAATAGGAAGAATAAGAGGAAAAAGCAAAAATAAGAGAAGAATCCGAAACAGCAGAAATAATAGAAGAATAAGCAGAAAAAGAAACAGAAGAAGCAGAAGAAGAAGGACTTGAAAAAGCAAAAAATGCAGAAGAAACAGAAGATGAAGAAGAAGAAGACGGGGATGTAGAAGTACAAGAAGAACAAGAAGAACTAAAAGAACAAGAAAAACAAGAAGTAGAAACAGAAGAATAAGACAAGAAAGGAGAAATAACAGAAGAATGAGTCGAAAAAGCAGAAATAAAAGCAGAATAAGCTGAAAAAGAAGCAGCAGCAGAAGAAGTACTTGAAAGAGCAAAAAATTCAGAAGAAACAGAAGAAGTTGAAGAAGTAGAAGAAGGAGATGTAGAACTAAGGAAGAACAAGAAGTACTAGAAGAACAAGATGAACAAGAAGAAACAGAAGAATAATGGGAAAAAGCAAAAAGAGCAGAAGAATCAGCCGGAAAACCAGAAATAACAGAAGATTCAGCTGAGGAAGAAGCAGAAAAAGCAGAGGAGTAATTGCAAAAGCAAAAAAAAAAAAACAGAAGAAACAGAAGAAGATGATGAAGAAGAAGGAAATGTGGAACTACAAGAACAAGAAGAAGGAGAAGAACAATAAGAGCAAGAATTAGAATAGGAAGAATAAGATGAAAAATCAGAAATAACAACTGAATAAGCCGAAAAAGAAGAAATATCAGAAGAATAAGCCAAAAGAGCAGAAATAACAGAAGAATCAGCTGAAGAAGAAGCATAAGCATAATAAGAGCAAGTAATTGAAAAAGCCAAAAATGAAGAAGTCACAGAAGATGAAGAAGAAGAAGAACATATAGAACTACAAGAAGAACAAAAGAACTAAAAGAACAAGGAGAACAAGAAGTAGAAACAGAAGAATAAGAGGAAATAGCAAAAATAACAGAAGAAGCCGAAACAGCAGAAATAACAGAAGAATAAGCTGATGAAGAAGCAGAAGACGCAAAAGAAGTAGAAGTAATTGAAAAAACAAATTGTGCAGAAGAAACAGAATGTGAAGAAGAAGAAGAAGGAGATGTAGAACTACAAGAAGAACAAGGAGAATTAGAAGAACAAGATGAAAAAAAGAATAATAGGAGAAAGCAGAAATAACAGAAGCACAAGCCGAAAAGCAGAAATAACAGAAGAATAAGACGAAACAGCAGAAATAACAGAAGAATCAGCCAAAAATGCTGAAATAAGAGAAGATACAGTGGAGGAAGCAGCATAAGAAGAAGAATTAATTGAAAAAGCAAAAAATGCAGAAGAAACAGAAGAAGTTGAAGAAGAAGATGGAGATGTAGAAATACAAGAAGAAAAAGACGAACTAGAAGAACAAGAAGAACTAGAATTCGAAACAGAAGAATAAGCCTCAAAAGCGGAAATAAGAGAAGAATAAGCCGAAACAGCAGAAGGAAAAGAAGATTAAGCTGAAAAAGAAGCAGAAGAAGATGAACTTGAAAAAGCAAAAAATGCAGAAGCAGAAGACGATGAAGAAGAAGAAGAAGGAGATGTAGAATTACTAAAACAAGAAGAACTACAAGAACAATAAGAACAAGAAGTAGAAACAGAAGAATAAGAGGAAAAAGCAAAAATAACAGAAGAATTCGAAAAAGCAGAAATAACAGAAGAATAAGCTGAAAAAGCAGAATAACAGAATAAGCTGATGAAGAAGCAGAAGAAGCAGATGGAGAAGAAGGAGAAGGAGAGGTAGAACTACAAGAAGAACAAGAAGAACAAGAAGTAGAAATAGAAGAATAAGCTGAAAAAGCAGAAATAACAGAAGAATAAGCCGAAAAAGCAGAAATAACAGAATAAGCTAATGAAGAAGCAGATGAAGAAGAAGAAGAAGGAGATGTAGAACTACAATGAACAAAAAGAACTAAAAGAACAGGAAGAACAAGAAGTAGAAAAAGAATAAGAAGGCAAAAAAGCAGAAATAACAGAAGAGAAAGCCGAAACAGCAGAAATAATAGAAGAATAAGCTGAAAAAGAGATGTAGAAGTACAAGAAGAACAAGAAGAACTAAAAGAACAAAAAGAACAAGAAGTAGAAACAGAAGAATAAGAGGAAATAGCAGAAGTAACAGAAGAAAAAGCCGAAAAAGAAGAAATCACAGGAGAATAAGACGAAACAGCAGAAATAATAGAAGAATAAGCCAAAAATGCAGAAATAACAGAAGAATCAGCTGAGGAAGAAGCAAGAGAAGAAGTAATTGAAAATGCAAAAAAATGCAGAAGAAACAGAAGATGACGACGCAGAAGGAGAAGGAGATGTAGAACTACAAGAAGAACAAGAAGAAATAAAAGAACAAAAAGTCGAAACAGAAGAATAAGCCGAAAAAGCAGAAATAACAGAAGAATAAGCCGAAAAAGCAGAAAGTACAGAAGCATAAGCTGAAAATAAGAAGAAGAAGAAGAAGTAATTGAAACAGGAAAATATTCAGAAGAAACAGAAAAAGATGGAGAAGAAGAAGGAGATATAGAACTACAAGAAGAACAAGAAGAACTAGCAGAACAAGAAGAACAAGAAGAAACAGAAGAATAAGAGGAGAAAGCAGAAATAACAGAAGAAGAAGGCGAAAAATCAGAAATAACAGAAGAATAAGACGAAACAGCAGAAATAACAGAAGAAAAAGGCAAAAATGCAGAAATCACAGAAGATTCAGCTGAGGAAGAAGCCGGAGAAGAAGAAGTAATTGAAAAAGCAAAAGATGCAGAAGAAACAGAAGAAGATGAAAAAGAAGAAGAAGGAGATATAGAACTACAAGAAAAACAAGAAGAACTAAAAGAACAAGAATAACAAGAATTAGAAACTGAAGAATAAGACGATAAAGCACAAATAACAGTAGAGGCAGCTGAGGAAGAAGCAGAAAAAGGAGAAGAATAAGAAGTAATTGAAAAAGCAAAAAATGCAGAAGAAACAGAAGAAGATGAAGAAGAAGAAGAAGGAGATGTAGAACTACAGGAAGAACAAGAATAACTAAAAGAACAGGAAGAACAAGAAGTAGAAAAAGAATAAGCCAAAAACGCAGAAATAACAGAAGAATAAGCCGAAAAAGCAGAAATAACCGTAGATTAAGCTGAGGAAGAAGCAGAGGAAGCAGAAGAAGTAATTGAAAAAGCAAAAATGCAGAAGAATATGAAGAAGAAGGAGATGTAGAACTACTAGAAGAACAGGAAAAAATAGATGAACAAAAGAACAAGAAAAAGAATAACAAAATAATAACAAGAATAACAGAATAACAAGCTGATATAGAATAACAAGCTGATGAAGAATCCGAAGAAGCAGATGAAGAAGAAGAAGAAGGAGATATAGAACTACAAGAAGAACAACAAGAATTGCAAGAACAAGAAGAAGAAACAGAAGAATAAGAGGACAAAGCAGAAATAACTGAAGAATAAGCCAAAAAAGCAAAAATAACAGAAGAATAAGCCGAAAAAGCAAAAATAACAGAAGACTCAGCTGAAGAAGAAGCAGATGAAGCAGAATGAGAGCAAGTAATTGAAAAATAAAAAAATACAGAAGAAACAGAAGATGAAGAAGAAGAACAAGGAGATATAGAACTACAAGAAGAACTAGAAGAACATCAATAGCAAGAAGTAGAATAGGAAGAATAAGAGGAAAAAGAAAAAAATAAGAGAAGAATCCGAAACAGCAGAAATAATAGAAGAATAAGCAGAAAAAGAAACAGAAGAAGCAGAAGAAGAAGGACTTGAAAAAGCAAAAAATGCAGAAGAAACAGAAGATGAAGAAGAAGAAGACGGGGATGTAGAAGTACAAGAAGAACAAGAAGAACTAAAAGAACAAGAAAAACAAGAAGTAGAAACAGAAGAATAAGACAAGAAAGGAGAAATAACAGAAGAATGAGTCGAAAAAGCAGAAATAAAAGCAGAATAAGCTGAAAAAGAAGCAGCAGCAGAAGAAGTACTTGAAAGAGCAAAAAATTCAGAAGAAACAGAAGAAGTTGAAGAAGTAGAAGAAGGAGATGTAGAACTAAGGAAGAACAAGAAGTACTAGAAGAACAAGATGAACAAGAAGAAACAGAAGAATAATGGGAAAAAGCAAAAAGAACAGAAGAATCAGCCGAAAAACCAGAAATAACAGACGATTCAGCTGAGGAAGAAGCAGAAAAAGCAGAGGAGTAATTGCAAAAGCCAAAAAAAAAAAACAGAAGAAACAGAAGAAGATGATGAAGAAGAAGGAAATGTGGAACTACAAGAACAAGAAGAAGGAGAAGAACAATAAGAGCAAGAATTAGAATAGGAAGAATAAGATGAAAAATCAGAAATAACAAATGAATAAGCCGAAAAAGAAGAAATATCAGAAGAATAAGCCAAAACAGCAGAAATAACAGAAGAATCAGCTGAAGAAGAAGCATAAGCATAATAAGAGCAAGTAATTGAAAAAGCCAAAAATGAAGAAGTCACAGAAGATGAAGAAGAAGAAGAACATATAGAACTACAAGAAGAACAAAAGAACTAAAAGAACAAGGAGAACAAGAAGTAGAAACAGAAGAATAAGAGGAAAAAGCAAAAATAACAGAAGAATCCGAAACAGCAGAAATAACAGAAGAATAAGCTGATGAAGAAGCAGAAGACGCAAAAGAAGTAGAAGTAATTGAAAAAACAAATTGTGCAGAAGAAACAGAATGTGAAGAAGAAGAAGAAGGAGATGTAGAACTACAAGAAGAACAAGGAGAATTAGAAGAACAAGATGAAAAAAAGAATAATAGGAGAAAGCAGAAATAACAGAAGCACAAGCCGAAAAGCAGAAATAACAGAAGAATAAGACGAAACAGCAGAAATAACAGAAGAATAAGCCAAAAATGCTGAAATAAGAGAAGATACAGTGGAGGAAGCAGCATAAGAAGAAGAATTAATTGAAAAAGCAAAAAATGCAGAAGAAACAGAAGAAGTTGAAGAAGAAGATGGAGATGTAGAAATACAAGAAGAAAAAGACGAACTAGAAGAACAAGAAGAACTAGAATTAGAAACAGAAAAATAAGCCTAAAAAGCGGAAATAAGAGAAGAATAAGCCGAAACAGCAGAAGGAAAAGAAGATTAAGCTGAAAAAGAAGCAGAAGAAGATGAACTTGAAAAAGCAAAAATGCAGAAGCAGAAGAACATGAAGAAGAAGAAGAAGGAGATGTAGAATTACTAAAACAAGAAGAACTACAAGAACAATAAGAACAAGAAGTAGAAACAGAAGAATAAGAGAAAAAAGCAAAAATAACAGAAGAATTCGAAAAAGCAGAAATAACAGAAGAATAAGCTGAAAAAGCAGAATAACAGAATAAGCTGATGAAGAAGCAGAAGAAGCAGATGGAGAAGAAGGAGAAGGAGAGGTAGAACTACAAGAAGAACAAGAAGAACAAGAAGTAGAAAGAGAAGAATAAGCTGAAAAAGCAGAAATAACAGAAGAATAAGCCGAAAAAGCAGAAATAACAGAATAAGCTAATGAAGAAGCAGAAGAAGCAGATGAAGAAGAAGAAGAAGGAGATGTAGAACTACAAAGAACAAAAAGAACTAAAAGAACAGGAAGAACAAGAAGTAGAAAAAGAATAAGAAGGCAAAAAAGCAGAAATAACAGAAGAGAAAGCCGAAACAGCAGAAATAATAGAAGAATAAGCTGACAAAGAGATGTAGAAGAACAAGAAGAACTAAAAGAACAAAAAGAACAAAAAGAACAAGAAGTAGAAACAGAAGAATAAGAGGAAAAAGCAGAAATAACAGAAGAAAAAGCCGAAAAAGAAGAAATCACAGGAGAATAAGACGAAACAGCAGAAATAATAGAAGAATAAGCCAAAAATGCAGAAATAACAGAAGAATCAGCTGAGGAAGAAGCAGGAGAAGAAGTAATTGAAAATGCAAAAAAATGCAGAAGAAACAGAAGATGACGACGAAGAAGGAGAAGGAGATGTAGAACTACAAGAAGAACAAGAAGAAATAAAAGAACAAAAAGTCGAAACAGAAGAATAAGCCGAAAAAGCAGAAATAACAGAAGAATAAGCCGAAAGAGCAGAAAGTACAGAAGCATAAGCTGAAAATAAGAAGAAGAAGAAGAAGTAATTGAAACAGGAAAATATTCAGAAGAAACAGAAAAAGATGGAGAAGAAGAAGGAGATATAGAACTACAAGAAGAACAAGAAGAACTAGCAGAACAAGAAGAACAAGAAGAAACAGAAGAATAAGAGGAGAAAGCAGAAATAACAGAAGAAGAAGCCGAAAAAGCAGAAATAACAGAAGAATAAGACGAAACAGCAGAAATAACAGAAGAAAAAGGCAAAAAATGCAGAAATCACAGAAGATTCAGCTGAGGAAGAAGCCGGAGAAGAAGAAGTAATTGAAAAAGCAAAAGATGCAGAAGAAACAGAAGAAGATGAAAAAGAAGAAGAAGGAGATATAGAACTACAAGAAAAACAAGAAGAACTAAAAGAACAAGAATAACAAGAATTAGAAACTGAAGAATAAGACGATAAAGCACAAATAACAGTAGAGGCAGCTGAGGAAGAAGCAGAAAAAGGAGAAGAATAAGAAGTAATTGAAAAAGCAAAAAATGCAGAAGAAACAGAAGAAGATGAAGAAGAAGAAGAAGGATATGTAGAACTACAGGAAGAACAAGAATAACTAAAAGAACAGGAAGAACAAGAAGTAGAAAAAGAATAAGCCAAAAACGCAGAAATAACAGAAGAATAAGCCGAAAAAGCAGAAATAACCGTAGATTAAGCTGAGGAAGAAGCAGAGGAAGCAGAAGAAGTAATTGAAAAAGCAAAAATGCAGAAGAATATGAAGAAGAAAGAGATGTAGAACTACTAGAAGAACAGGAAAAAATAGATGAACAAAAGAACAAGAAAAAGAATAACAAAATAATAACAAGAATAACAGAATAACAAGCTGATATAGAATAACAAGCTGATGAAGAATCCGAAGAAGCAGATGAAGAAGAAGAAGAAGGAGATATAGAACTACAAGAAGAACAACAAGAATTGCAAGAACAAGAAGAAGAAACAGAAGAATAAGAAGACAAAGCAGAAATAACTGAAGAATAAGCCAAAAAAGCAAAAATAACAGAAGAATAAGCCGAAAAAGCAAAAATAACAGAAGACTCAGCTGAAGAAGAAGCAGATGAAGCAGAATGAGAGCAAGTAATTGAAAAATAAAAAAATACAGAAGAAACAGAAGATGAAGAAGAAGAACAAGGAGATATAGAACTACAAGAAGAACTAGAAGAACATCAATAGCAAGAAGTAGAATAGGAAGAATAAGAGGAAAAAGCAAAAATAAGAGAAGAATCCGAAACAGCAGAAATAATAGAAGAATAAGCAGAAAAAGAAACAGAAGAAGCAGAAGAAGAAGGACTTGAAAAAGCAAAAAATGCAGAAGAAACAGAAGATGAAGAAGAAGAAGACGGGGATGTAGAAGTACAAGAAGAACAAGAAGAACTAAAAGAACAAGAAAAACAAGAAGTAGAAACAGAAGAATAAGACAAGAAAGGAGAAATAACAGAAGAATGAGTCGAAAAAGCAGAAATAAAAGCAGAATAAGCTGAAAAAGAAGCAGCAGCAGAAGAAGTACTTGAAAGAGCAAAAAATTCAGAAGAAACAGAAGAAGTTGAAGAAGTAGAAGAAGGAGATGTAGAACTAAGGAAGAACAAGAAGTACTAGAAGAACAAGATGAACAAGAAGAAACAGAAGAATAATGGGAAAAAGCAAAAAGAACAGAAGAATCAGCTGAAAAACCAGAAATAACAGAAGATTCAGCTGAGGAAGAAGCAGAAAAAGCAGAGGAGTAATTGCAAAAGCAAAAAAAAAAAAAACAGAAGAAACAGAAGAAGATGATGAAGAAGAAGGAAATGTGGAACTACAAGAACAAGAAGAAGGAGAAGAACAATAAGAGCAAGAATTAGAATAGGAAGAATAAGATGAAAAATCAGAAATAACAAATGAATAAGCCGAAGAAGAAGAAATATCAGAAGAATAAGCCAAAACAGCAGAAATAACAGAAGAATCAGCTGAAGAAGAAGCATAAGCATAATAAGAGCAAGTAATTGAAAAAGCCAAAAATGAAGAAGTCACAGAAGATGAAGAAGAAGAAGAACATATAGAACTACAAGAAGAACAAAAGAACTAAAAGAACAAGGAGAACAAGAAGTAGAAACAGAAGAATAAGAGGAAAAAGCAAAAATAAGAGAAGAAGCCGAAAGAGCAGAAATAACAGAAGAATAAGCTGATGAAGAAGCAGAAGACGCAAAAGAAGTAGAAGTAATTGAAAAAACAAATTGTGCAGAAGAAACAGAATGTGAAGAAGAAGAAGGAGATGTAGAACTACAAGAAGAACAAGGAGAATTAGAAGAACAAGATGAAAAAAAGAATAATAGGAGAAAGCAGAAATAACAGAAGCACAGGCCGAAAAGCAGAAATAACAGAAGAATAAGACGAAACAGCAGAAATAACAGAAGAATCAGCCACAAATGCTGAAATAAGAGAAGATACAGTGGAGGAAGCAGCATAAGAAGAAGAATTAATTGAAAAAGCAAAAAATGCAGAAGAAACAGAAGAAGTTGAAGAAGAAGATGGAGATGTAGAAATACAAGAAGAAAAAGACGAACTAGAAGAACAAGAAGAACTAGAATTAGAAACAGAAAAATAAGCCTAAAAAGCGGAAATAAGAGAAGAATAAGCCGAAACAGCAGAAGGAAAAGAAGATTAAGCTGAAAAAGAAGCAGAAGAAGATGAACTTGAAAAAGCAAAAATGCAGAAGCAGAAGAACATGAAGAAGAAGAAGAAGGAGATGTAGAATTACTAAAACAAGAAGAACTACAAGAACAATAAGAACAAGAAGTAGAAACAGAAGAATAAGAGAAAAAAGCAAAAATAACAGAAGAATTCGAAAAAGCAGAAATAACAGAAGAATAAGCTGAAAAAGCAGAATAACAGAATAAGCTGATGAAGAAGCAGAAGAAGCAGATGGAGAAGAAGGAGAAGGAGAGGTAGAACTACAAGAAGAACAAGAAGAACAAGAAGTAGAAAGAGAAGAATAAGCTGAAAAAGCAGAAATAACAGAAGAATAAGCCGAAAAAGCAGAAATAACAGAATAAGCTAATGAAGAAGCAGAAGAAGCAGATGAAGAAGAAGAAGAAGGAGATGTAGAACTACAAAGAACAAAAAGAACTAAAAGAACAGGAAGAACAAGAAGTAGAAAAAGAATAAGAAGGCAAAAAAGCAGAAATAACAGAAGAGAAAGCCGAAACAGCAGAAATAATAGAAGAATAAGCTGACAAAGAGATGTAGAAGAACAAGAAGAACTAAAAGAACAAAAAGAACAAAAAGAACAAGAAGTAGAAACAGAAGAATAAGAGGAAAAAGCAGAAATAACAGAAGAAAAAGCCGAAAAAGAAGAAATCACAGGAGAATAAGACGAAACAGCAGAAATAATAGAAGAATAAGCCAAAAATGCAGAAATAACAGAAGAATCAGCTGAGGAAGAAGCAGGAGAAGAAGTAATTGAAAATGCAAAAAAATGCAGAAGAAACAGAAGATGACGACGAAGAAGGAGAAGGAGATGTAGAACTACAAGAAGAACAAGAAGAAATAAAAGAACAAAAAGTCGAAACAGAAGAATAAGCCGAAAAAGCAGAAATAACAGAAGAATAAGCCGAAAGAGCAGAAAGTACAGAAGCATAAGCTGAAAATAAGAAGAAGAAGAAGAAGTAATTGAAACAGGAAAATATTCAGAAGAAACAGAAAAAGATGGAGAAGAAGAAGGAGATATAGAACTACAAGAAGAACAAGAAGAACTAGCAGAACAAGAAGAACAAGAAGAAACAGAAGAATAAGAGGAGAAAGCAGAAATAACAGAAGAAGAAGCCGAAAAAGCAGAAATAACAGAAGAATAAGACGAAACAGCAGAAATAACAGAAGAAAAAGGCAAAAATGCAGAAATCACAGAAGATTCAGCTGAGGAAGAAGCCGGAGAAGAAGAAGTAATTGAAAAAGCAAAAGATGCAGAAGAAACAGAAGAAGATGAAAAAGAAGAAGAAGGAGATATAGAACTACAAGAAAAACAAGAAGAACTAAAAGAACAAGAATAACAAGAATTAGAAACTGAAGAATAAGACGATAAAGCACAAATAACAGTAGAGGCAGCTGAGGAAGAAGCAGAAAAAGGAGAAGAATAAGAAGTAATTGAAAAAGCAAAAAATGCAGAAGAAACAGAAGAAGATGAAGAAGAAGAAGAAGGAGATGTAGAACTACAGGAAGAACAAGAATAACTAAAAGAACAGGAAGAACAAGAAGTAGAAAAAGAATAAGCCAAAAACGCAGAAATAACAGAAGAATAAGCCGAAAAAGCAGAAATAACCGTAGATTAAGCTGAGGAAGAAGCAGAGGAAGCAGAAGAAGTAATTGAAAAAGCAAAAATGCAGAAGAATATGAAGAAGAAGGAGATGTAGAACTACTAGAAGAACAGGAAAAAATAGATGAACAAAAGAACAAGAAAAAGAATAACAAAATAATAACAAGAATAACAGAATAACAAGCTGATATAGAATAACAAGCTGATGAAGAATCCGAAGAGGCAGATGAAGAAGAAGAAGAAGGAGATATAGAACTACAAGAAGAACAACAAGAATTGCAAGAACAAGAAGAAGAAACAGAAGAATAAGAGGACAAAGCAGAAATAACTGAAGAATAAGCCAAAAAAGCAAAAATAACAGAAGAATAAGCCGAAAAAGCAAAAATAACAGAAGACTCAGCTGAAGAAGAAGCAGATGAAGCAGAATGAGAGCAAGTAATTGAAAAATAAAAAAATACAGAAGAAACAGAAGATGAAGAAGAAGAACAAGGAGATATAGAACTACAAGAAGAACTAGAAGAACATCAATAGCAAGAAGTAGAATAGGAAGAATAAGAGGAAAAAGAAAAAAATAAGAGAAGAATCCGAAACAGCAGAAATAATAGAAGAATAAGCAGAAAAAGAAACAGAAGAAGCAGAAGAAGAAGGACTTGAAAAAGCAAAAAATGCAGAAGAAACAGAAGATGAAGAAGAAGAAGACGGGGATGTAGAAGTACAAGAAGAACAAGAAGAACTAAAAGAACAAGAAAAACAAGAAGTAGAAACAGAAGAATAAGACAAGAAAGGAGAAATAACAGAAGAATGAGTCGAAAAAGCAGAAATAAAAGCAGAATAAGCTGAAAAAGAAGCAGCAGCAGAAGAAGTACTTGAAAGAGCAAAAAATTCAGAAGAAACAGAAGAAGTTGAAGAAGTAGAAGAAGGAGATGTAGAACTAAGGAAGAACAAGAAGTACTAGAAGAACAAGATGAACAAGAAGAAACAGAAGAATAATGGGAAAAAGCAAAAAGAACAGAAGAATCAGCCGAAAAACCAGAAATAACAGACGATTCAGCTGAGGAAGAAGCAGAAAAAGCAGAGGAGTAATTGCAAAAGCCAAAAAAAAAAACCAGAAGAAACAGAAGAAGATGATGAAGAAGAAGGAAATGTGGAACTACAAGAACAAGAAGAAGGAGAAGAACAATAAGAGCAAGAATTAGAATAGGAAGAATAAGATGAAAAATCAGAAATAACAAATGAATAAGCCGAAAAAGAAGAAATATCAGAAGAATAAGCCAAAACAGCAGAAATAACAGAAGAATCAGCTGAAGAAGAAGCATAAGCATAATAAGAGCAAGTAATTGAAAAAGCCAAAAATGAAGAAGTCACAGAAGATGAAGAAGAAGAAGAACATATAGAACTACAAGAAGAACAAAAGAACTAAAAGAACAAGGAGAACAAGAAGTAGAAACAGAAGAATAAGAGGAAAAAGCAAAAATAACAGAAGAATCCGAAACAGCAGAAATAACAGAAGAATAAGCTGATGAAGAAGCAGAAGACGCAAAAGAAGTAGAAGTAATTGAAAAAACAAATTGTGCAGAAGAAACAGAATGTGAAGAAGAAGAAGGAGATGTAGAACTACAAGAAGAACAAGGAGAATTAGAAGAACAAGATGAAAAAAAGAATAATAGGAGAAAGCAGAAATAACAGAAGCACAAGCCGAAAAGCAGAAATAACAGAAGAATAAGACGAAACAGCAGAAATAACAGAAGAATAAGCCAAAAATGCTGAAATAAGAGAAGATACAGTGGAGGAAGCAGCATAAGAAGAAGAATTAATTGAAAAAGCAAAAAATGCAGAAGAAACAGAAGAAGTTGAAGAAGAAGATGGAGATGTAGAAATACAAGAAGAAAAAGACGAACTAGAAGAACAAGAAGAACTAGAATTAGAAACAGAAAAATAAGCCTAAAAAGCGGAAATAAGAGAAGAATAAGCCGAAACAGCAGAAGGAAAAGAAGATTAAGCTGAAAAAGAAGCAGAAGAAGATGAACTTGAAAAAGCAAAAATGCAGAAGCAGAAGAACATGAAGAAGAAGAAGAAGGAGATGTAGAATTACTAAAACAAGAAGAACTACAAGAACAATAAGAACAAGAAGTAGAAACAGAAGAATAAGAGAAAAAAGCAAAAATAACAGAAGAATTCGAAAAAGCAGAAATAACAGAAGAATAAGCTGAAAAAGCAGAATAACAGAATAAGCTGATGAAGAAGCAGAAGAAGCAGATGGAGAAGAAGGAGAAGGAGAGGTAGAACTACAAGAAGAACAAGAAGAACAAGAAGTAGAAAGAGAAGAATAAGCTGAAAAAGCAGAAATAACAGAAGAATAAGCCGAAAAAGCAGAAATAACAGAATAAGCTAATGAAGAAGCAGAAGAAGCAGATGAAGAAGAAGTAGAAGGAGATGTAGAACTACAAAGAACAAAAAGAACTAAAAGAACAGGAAGAACAAGAAGTAGAAAAAGAATAAGAAGGCAAAAAAGCAGAAATAACAGAAGAGAAAGCCGAAACAGCAGAAATAATAGAAGAATAAGCTGACAAAGAGATGTAGAAGAACAAGAAGAACTAAAAGAACAAAAAGAACAAAAAGAACAAGAAGTAGAAACAGAAGAATAAGAGGAAAAAGCAGAAATAACAGAAGAAAAAGCCGAAAAAGAAGAAATCACAGGAGAATAAGACGAAACAGCAGAAATAATAGAAGAATAAGCCAAAAATGCAGAAATAACAGAAGAATCAGCTGAGGAAGAAGCAGGAGAAGAAGTAATTGAAAATGCAAAAAAATGCAGAAGAAACAGAAGATGACGACGAAGAAGGAGAAGGAGATGTAGAACTACAAGAAGAACAAGAAGAAATAAAAGAACAAAAAGTCGAAACAGAAGAATAAGCCGAAAAAGCAGAAATAACAGAAGAATAAGCCGAAAGAGCAGAAAGTACAGAAGCATAAGCTGAAAATCAGAAGAAGAAGAAGAAGTAATTGAAACAGGAAAATATTCAGAAGAAACAGAAAAAGATGGAGAAGAAGAAGGAGATATAGAACTACAAGAAGAACAAGAAGAACTAGCAGAACAAGAAGAACAAGAAGAAACAGAAGAATAAGAGGAGAAAGCAGAAATAACAGAAGAAGAAGGCGAAAAAGCAGAAATAACAGAAGAATAAGACGAAACAGCAGAAATAACAGAAGAAAAAGGCAAAAATGCAGAAATCACAGAAGATTCAGCTGAGGAAGAAGCCGGAGAAGAAGAAGTAATTGAAAAAGCAAAAGATGCAGAAGAAACAGAAGAAGATGAAAAAGAAGAAGAAGGAGATATAGAACTACAAGAAAAACAAGAAGAACTAAAAGAACAAGAATAACAAGAATTAGAAACTGAAGAATAAGACGATAAAGCACAAATAACAGTAGAGGCAGCTGAGGAAGAAGCAGAAAAAGGAGAAGAATAAGAAGTAATTGAAAAAGCAAAAAATGCAGAAGAAACAGAAGAAGATGAAGAAGAAGAAGAAGGAGATGTAGAACTACAGGAAGAACAAGAATAACTAAAAGAACAGGAAGAACAAGAAGTAGAAAAAGAATAAGCCAAAAACGCAGAAATAACAGAAGAATAAGCCGAAAAAGCAGAAATAACCGTAGATTAAGCTGAGGAAGAAGCAGAGGAAGCAGAAGAAGTAATTGAAAAAGCAAAAATGCAGAAGAATATGAAGAAGAAGGAGATGAAGAACTACTAGAAGAACAGGAAAAAATAGATGAACAAAAGAACAAGAAAAAGAATAACAAAATAATAACAAGAATAACAGAATAACAAGCTGATATAGAATAACAAGCTGATGAAGAATCCGAAGAAGCAGATGAAGAAGAAGAAGAAGGAGATCTAGAACTACAAGAAGAACAACAAGAATTGCAAGAACAAGAAGAAGAAACAGAAGAATAAGAGGAAAAAGCATAAATAACTGAAGAATAAGCCAAAAAAGCAAAAATAACAGAAGAATAAGCCGAAAAAGCAAAAATAACAGAAGACTCAGCTGAAGAAGAAGCAGATGAAGCAGAATGAGAGCAAGTAATTGAAAAATAAAAAAATACAGAAGAAACAGAAGATGAAGAAGAAGAACAAGGAGATATAGAACTACAAGAAGAACTAGAAGAACATCAATAGCAAGAAGTAGAATAGGAAGAATAAGAGGAAAAAGCAAAACTAAGAGAAGAAGCCGAAACAGCAGAAATAATAGAAGAATAAGCTGAAAAAGAAACAGAAGAAGCAGAAGAAGAAGGACTTGAAAAAGCAAAAAATGCAGAAGAAACAGAAGATGAAGAAGAAGAAGACGGGGATGTAGAAGTACAAGAAGAACAAGAAGAACTAAAAGAACAAGAAAAAAAAGAAGTAGAAACAGAAGAATAGGACAAGAAGGGAGAAATAAAAGAAGAATGAGTCGAAAAAGCAGAAATAAAAGCAGAATAAGCTGAAAAAGAAGCAGCAGAAGAAGAAGTACTTGAAAGAGCAAAAAATTCAGAAGAAACAGAAGAAGTTGAAGAAGTAGAAGAAGGAGATGTAGAACTAAGGAAGAACAAGAAGTACTAGAAGAACAAGATGAACAAGAAGAAACAGAAGAATAATGGGAAAAAGCACAAAGAGCAGAAGAATCAGCCGAAAAACCAGAAATAACAGAAGATTCAGCTGAGGAAGAATCAGAAAAAGCAGAGGAGTAATTGCAAAAGCAAAAAAAAAAAAACAGACGAAACAGAAGAAGATGATGAAGAAGAAGGAAAGGTGGAACTACAAGAACAAGAAGAAGGAGAAGAACAATAAGAGCAAGAATTAGAATAGGAAGAATAAGATGAAAAATCAGAAATAACAAATGAATAAGCCGAAAAAGAAGAAATATCAGAAGAATAAGCCAAAACAGCAGAAATAACAGAAGAATCAGCTGAAGAACAAGCATAAGCATAATAAGAGCAAGTAATTGAAAAAGCCAAAAATGAAGAAGTCACAGAAGTTGAAGAAGAAGAAGAACATATAGAACTACAAGAAGAACAAAAGAACTAAAAGAACAAGGAGAACAAGAAGTAGAAACAGAAGAATAAGAGGAAAAAGCAAAAATAAGAGAAGAAGCCGAAAGAGCAGAAATAACAGAAGAATAAGCTGATGAAGAAGCAGAAGACGCAAAAGAAGTAGAAGTTATTGAAAAAACAAATTGTGCAGAAGAAACAGAATGTGAAGAAGAAGAAGAAGGAGATGTAGAACTACAAGAAGAACAAGGAGAATTAGAAGAACAAGATGAAAAAAAGAATAATAGGAGAAAGCAGAAATAACAGAAGCACAAGCCGAAAAGCAGAAATAACAGAAGAATAAGACGAAACAGCAGAAATAACAGAAGAATCAGCCAAAAATGCTGAAATAAGAGAAGATACAGTGGAGGAAGCAGCATAAGAAGAAGAATTAATTGAAAAAGCAAAAAATGCAGAAGAAACAGAAGAAGTTGAAGAAGAAGATGGAGATGTAGAAATACAAGAAGAAAAAGACGAACTAGAAGAACAAGAAGAACTAGAATTAGAAACAGAAAAATAAGCCTAAAAAGCGGAAATAAGAGAAGAATAAGCCGAAACAGCAGAAGGAAAAGAAGATTAAGCTGAAAAAGAAGCAGAAGAAGATGAACTTGAAAAAGCAAAAATGCAGAAGCAGAAGAACATGAAGAAGAAGAAGAAGGAGATGTAGAATTACTAAAACAAGAAGAACTACAAGAACAATAAGAACAAGAAGTAGAAACAGAAGAATAAGAGAAAAAAGCAAAAATAACAGAAGAATTCGAAAAAGCAGAAATAACAGAAGAATAAGCTGAAAAAGCAGAATAACAGAATAAGCTGATGAAGAAGCAGAAGAAGCAGATGGAGAAGAAGGAGAAGGAGAGGTAGAACTACAAGAAGAACAAGAAGAACAAGAAGTAGAAAGAGAAGAATAAGCTGAAAAAGCAGAAATAACAGAAGAATAAGCCGAAAAAGCAGAAATAACAGAATAAGCCAATGAAGAAGCAGAAGAAGCAGATGAAGAAGAAGAAGAAGGAGATGTAGAACTACAAAGAACAAAAAGAACTAAAAGAACAGGAAGAACAAGAAGTAGAAAATGAATAAGAAGGCAAAAAAGCAGAAATAACAGAAGAGAAAGCCGAAACAGCAGAAATAATAGAAGAATAAGCTGACAAAGAGATGTAGAAGTACAAGAAGAACAAGAAGAACTAAAAGAACAAAAAGAACAAGAAGTAGAAACAGAAGAATAAGAGGAAAAAGCAGAAGTAACAGAAGAAAAAGCCGAAAAAGAAGAAATCACAGGAGAATAAGACGAAACAGCAGAAATAATAGAAGAATAAGCCAAAAATGCAGAAATAACTGAAGAATCAGCTGAGGAAGAAGCAAGAGAAGAAGTAATTGAAAATGCAAAAAAATGCAGAAGAAACAGAAGATGACGACGCAGAAGGAGAAGGAGATGTAGAACTACAAGAAGAACAAGAAGAAATAAAAGAACAAAAAGTCGAAACAGAAGAATAAGCCGAAAAAGCAGAAATAACAGAAGAATAAGCCGAAAAAGCAGAAAGTACAGAAGCATAAGCTGAAAATAAGAAGAAGAAGAAGAAGTAATTGAAAAAGGAAAATATTCAGAAGAAACAGAAAAAGATGGAGAAGAAGAAGGAGATATAGAACTACAAGAAGAAAAAGAAGAACTAGCAGAACAAGAAGAACAAGAAGAAACAGAAGAATAAGAGGAGAAAGCAGAAATAACAGAAGAAGAAGGCGAAAAATCAGAAATAACAGAAGAATAAGACGAAACAGCAGAAATAACAGAAGAAAAAGGCAAAAATGCAGAAATCACAGAAGATTCAGCTGAGGAAGAAGCCGGAGAAGAAGAAGTAATTGAAAAAGCAAAAGATGCAGAAGAAACAGAAGATGAAAAAGAAGAAGAAGGAGATATAGAACTACAAGAAAAACAAGAAGAACTAAAAGAACAAGAATAACAAGAATTAGAAACTGAAGAATAAGATGATAAAGCACAAATAACAGTAGAGGCAGCTGAGGAAGAAGCAGAAAAAGGAGAAGAATAAGAAGTAATTGAAAAAGCAAAAAATGCAGAAGAAACAGAAGAAGATGAAGAAGAAGAAGAAGGAGATGTAGAACTACAGGAAGAACAAGAATAACTAAAAGAACAGGAAGAACAAGAAGTAGAAAAAGAATAAGCCAAAAACGCAGAAATAACAGAAGAATAAGCCGAAAAAGCAGAAATAACCGTAGATTAAGCTGAGGAAGAAGCAGAGGAAGCAGAAGAAGTAATTGAAAAAGCAAAAATGCAGAAGAATATGAAGAAGAAGGAGATGTAGAACTACTAGAAGAACAGGAAAAAATAGATGAACAAAAGAACAAGAAAAAGAATAACACAATAATAACAAGAATAACAGAATAACAAGCTGATATAGAATAACAAGCTGATGAAGAATCCGAAGAAGCAGATGAAGAAGAAGAAGAAGGAGATATAGAACTACAAGAAGAACAACAAGAATTGCAAGAACAAGAAGAAGAAACAGAAGAATAAGAGGACAAAGCAGAAATAACTGAAGAATAAGCCAAAAAAGCAAAAATAACAGAAGAATAAGCCGAAAAAGCAAAAATAACAGAAGACTCAGCTGAAGAAGAAGCAGATGAAGCAGAATGAGAGCAAGTAATTGAAAAATAAAAAAATACAGAAGAAAGAGAAGATGAAGAAGAAGAACAAGGAGATATAGAACTACAAGAAGAACTAGAAGAACATCAATAGCAAGAAGTAG